>NC_084480.1:291376981-291676981 GCF_030035675.1 Rhineura floridana
TGGGCTCAGGCCTGGTTATGAGACTGTGTCGGCCTTGGTTGCCCTGATGGATGACCTGTATTAGCAGAGGGCAGAGGGAGTGTGATCCTGTTATTCTTACCTGATCTCTCAGTAACTTTTCATACCATTGACTTTAGTATCTTTCTGAGCTGACTTGGTGAGATGGGTATCGGAGGCACTGTTTTACAGTGGTTCCAATCCTATCTCCAGGGTCGTTTTCAGAGAATAGCATTGTCTTTTGGCCCCCCTGGCAGTTGTGCTGTGGGTGGCACAGACTACTATATTGTCTCCAATGCTAATATCCATATGAAGCCCTTGAGAGTGGTCATCAGGAGATTTGGGGCAAGGTATCAGCAGTACAGCTCAATTTCTTTGCAACATCTGAATCGGGAGAGGCTGTGCAAGCTCTGGTCCGGTGTCTGGACTTCATGGTGGGCTGGATGACTCTGAATCCTAACTGATTCTGAATCCTAACAAGATGGAGGCACTGTGGGTAGGTGGTTCCCAAGTCGTGATAATTGCTCAACTGCCAGATTTGGATGGGGTAGTACACCCTCTGAAAGAGCAGCTTGGTAGTCTGGAGGTGCTCCTGGATCCATCTTTGTCACTAGAGTCCCAAGTAACCTCAGACGTTTTACCAACGTCAGCTGGTAAGACAGCTGCAACTGTTTTTGGACCAGGATGGCTTGACCACTGTTGTCCATGTGGTGGTAATCTCCAGGCTAGATTATGTAATGTGCTCTATGTGGGGCCACTCTTGAGGTTGGTCTGGAAGCTGCAGCTGCTGCAAAATGCTGCAGCTCGACTGCTCACTGGGGCAAGATATCGCCAACATATTTCCCTGCTGCTGACAGAATTGCACTGGCTGCCCAATAGCTACTGGGCTTAGTTCAAGGTGCTGGTTTTGGTCTATAAAGCCATATACAACTTGGGACCAGGATACTTGAAAGAGTGTCTTACTGCTTGTATACCCAGTCACTGTGATCTGCAGGTGAGGGCCTCCTGCAGATACCATCTTATCAGGAGGTCTATTCTGGACAACATGAAATGGACCTTTAGTGTTGTGGCACCTTGTGATGTTCCTGTATTAATGTATATATGGTAAGTGCTGTTTGTATAGAAGATATGTGGTAAGTGGAATGAAAGAGGAGGGGGAGTAAATGAGCAGTAGAATGCTGGATGATTGGCTGAGCATTTGAATGGCTGAGAGTATAAATGGAAGAATGACAGTTGAATCTGGGTGGACGAGAGTGGGTTGTTTGGTGGACATTAGTGGGTTGTTTGAGAGGTGTTTGGTGGACGTTAGTGGGTTTTAGAGGTGTTTGAGAGGTGTTTGGAGCTGGGTGTTTGGAGGTGGATGTGAGGAGAGTGTGGAGTTCGGATTAATACTTAGACAAGTATCACAGGAATAGATGAAACCATATGCTTATGTGCCTTTATAAAGTAATCTTGTTATTTCTAATATTTAATAAACACTATTTTGGTTTACTGGAGGCCTGATCCTTGGCTGGGGAATATACAGACCAGAGGGGAGGGCAAGGTACTTACCAAGGCTGAAGGGAAACTGTAACAATTGGTGGCAGCGGTGAAGGGAAGAATATAACACCACAAGTATCCAGAGCAACCCAGAAATATATGCATTCTATATAGATCAAAGGGATTGGGACAGCTTAAGCACGCAGTCACAGAGGTAACCTGATTGAGAGAGACTCAGGCAGAGTCTATGGGAATACTGGTTATAGGACGTGACTGGTGGTGCTGCCTAGCAGGGGGATCTGGTGAGGTCTGTGCTAGAGCGGAGAGAGAAACCATAAAAAAGGACAGTCCGGACTGGTTGAGTCCCTGGTGGTGCCTAGTGACAGGCAGTAGCCACGAGCAGACAGGGAGAGCCAGGGAAGGGCGTCACACACCTACCCTTTGGAATTTTCTCCCCTTAAATACTAGACAAGCACCATCTGTGTTACCTTTTTAGTGCCTACAGAAGACCTTCTCTTTCAACAAGCCTTTTAAGCAGAGACCTTATCCCAGTCTGCATCTGTGTTGGAATTGTTTTCAGAATTTTTAAAAAAGGTGTTTTAAGAGTAATGAAAGGTACAACTGAGTTTTTGTTTGCCTTTTTAAGATTGCTGCTTTTTTCTGCTGGAGCTAACAAGACATTTTACCTGGAATGACATCAAAATGGTTGTGCTAATATCATGTTCCCTGAAGCATGTTCCAAATTAAGGACTTCTTTTTAGCCAAAATCTTTCAGTCAAATCTGACTTAATCTGGGGGCATTCTTAACCAACAAAAGCATTTGCTTTGAGATTCTGCTTTTCCAAATGTCTTCCAATAGCTTTCTTTTCTTACAAGGAGGAATCACTAGATCCTTGAATATGTTTGAGTTGTAAGAGCAATTAATGTTTAGAAGCAGAACTGAGCCAAAATTGATCAGGTCAGTTTTCTGAGAAAAGTTCTGAAAAAATGAAGGCCTCTTAGCAGAATTTTCTCAAAATATACTCAATTTTTTTGGTGGCAGCTGCCATTTTCTCCCCACAGTGCCCTGAATGACATTAGCTCTGGGCTGTTGTGGATTGAGATGTAAGACAGCATCGTTTTCCATTCCAACCTGTATTTGTTGCATGCAGCACTGCTTCCATTCCTCTGCAGTTCATCCTCTGCCAAAAAACTTGCCGTCCACTGTGACAAATGTGTGCAATTTGCGTAAGTTGTGTAAGTTATGCTGCCATTGCATTATTTCACCCCATTAATTTCAAAGCAAAGGAAACACAGTGCAGACAGTGAAAAAATGTAATCAGTTACATATGATTTGCAGACTGAAAGCAGTAACAATGAATACTGATTGCATTTGCTGGATTGATTTCCATTCTGGAGATGGGATGAATAAGCCAATGCTAGCAGTTTCTGCTCCCATTTCTGTTTTCATCTGAATGAGCATCCCTAATTGTGGAGGATGCAAAATGATGGTCAGGCTGCCAGTACAGGACCTGCTGTTACTAATTGCAATGGCAGCTAAAAAAAAATCTGTAGGGGGGAAAAAAAGAAGGAAGCTGTACTACTCCCACTGGTAATGGCAAGACCGGTAACTGAGAAAGCTATTTGAGAATTTATCCTTCCATTGCGGGGGGGGGGGGGGATCTGAAATAGTTCCTATCCCTAAATGTGTCTGCCTACAAATAGAGTGAGGCCATTTGTGCACAGCTCTTTTTAAAAGAAGAAAATGACTGTAATTGCATGAATTTAATGCTTTTTTATTTTAAGGGTTTTTTAATTCTGATTGAGCATGAGTACAAGTGGGTGCATGGTTGCATCTGCAAACATCTACTCATACAATTGACTAAACCTCGTGGAGTTAGATGCTGATTAATTGTACTGCTGCCTGGCCTAGCTTAAGTGTCCACAGCATCGGTGCAAGGGAGGAGGATGGGGAGTAAAGCAGAACAAAAAAGCTGCAGCTCTGGTGATCCCCTTGGTGATGGCTAGAGATGTAATAGAATTCCACCCAGTTTGTATTTGGTACTGAATTTTTCATTAATTCATTTATTCTCAGTCACTGAGGATCGGATTTTAATGTAGCAAATTTCCGTGGCTATTTTTGAAAATGGATTTCTTTTATTTTTTTTAAATCCTCCTCTAATACATCAGTTGTAAGAATGGTAATTTATTGATATCTCTTTTTAAAATATCAATATTCCCTTCAACATATCAATATCAAATATCAATATATCCTTAAAAATATCAATATTAATTGGGGGGTTTAGTGAAAAAACGGATAGGTAAAAGCAGCGGCTAGAGTTACACAACAAACTCGAATTGATGCCAGCCTATTGGGTTGATGGAATGCTTTTGAACTGGCAGTGGCTAACAGATCCCATCTCTAGCAGCAGCTTACACCTCCCCCCATTGTAAGGCCACTCAGTAGACAGTGAGCGGGGGATACTGAACCACAGCCCACTACTCATCAAGAGGATGTGACTGCACTGCTCATTCTCCCAAAAAACTTACTTGTGCAGTCACCAACTATCTCAGTGGAGTTATGGATCCACAGCTCTGGCAGCTGGACTAGGCTAGGAATTCTGCCTGCACACACATGTACCGCTAGCTGAACTGGGACCTTTCTGTGCAAGATTGGCTGTTTGTAAATATTCATTTTCAGAGTGTGAATAAGTATGTTATTCCATTAATTTTAAAGGGTTTTGAGTTCCTGCTAAGTCTTTGGTAGTCGATGTAGAGTAGGGAGCTATCAGGTCCCTGGTTCTAATCATGTCTCAGCCATGAACTCATCAGGTGGTCTTCAGGCCTGGCATCAGAATGCATCACTGAGACGATCCCCCCAGCTGGCTCTACCTGTGATACTCCCACCAGGGCCACCACCTGTCAGGATCTCTGTTTTTTATTTGTTCTCTCACACGCTCTAGCACAGATCTCACAAGATCCCACTGCTAGGCAGCACCACCAGCCACTCCCTGTAAACAATACTGCTAGAGACTTTGCCTTAGTCTCCCTATGGCTTATTGTTACTTTGTGTCTGGGTGCCCTTTGTCTATAAAGCATACAATCCTGGGTTGCTCTGGATACTTGACGATGTTACAATATCTCCCTTCACTGCTGCCACCATTTATTTGATACTGTTTCCCTCCAGCCTTGGTAATTACCCTGCCCTCCCTTCTGGTCTGTGTATTCCCAGCCAAGGATCAGGCTTTTGGTAAACCAATAAAAGTATTTATTTGATAACACCAGGAAATAACAAGATTATTTTAGGAATGTTCAACAAGTGTATGGTTTCATTTAGTGTCCATCTTTATGTTTCCAGTCTTATATATTCTGCCTAAATACCAGCCAAATATAATCCAAATCTCTCTCAGAACTCTGCCAATCACTCCTCTCAACAACTCCCCCAACAACTCCCCAACAACTCAACTGTCATCCTCTCATTTATACCTTCAGCCATTCAAACACTCAGCCAATCATCATCCAACATTCTCCAGCATTCTAGCCCATGTACTCCCCCCTCTCACTCAATCACTTACCATATATCACTTAATAAACCCGCACTTACCATATTTACAGTTATCAAACTACAGTATAGGGACATCACAGTCACCCACAGGCAGTTGACAGTGCCCCAGCAGGGGCAAGGCCTGCCTTGCCATCATCCCATCCTTGACATTTTTTTTCCTGGTAGCCAGAGCTCCAAACAGTGCTGGGTACCAAGTGGGACCATTTGAACTTCCCATGATGTCTCTTGCATAGCATCATTCTGGAGCATTGTGAGAAATGTAAGTGCTGCCACCCAGGGCTATTCAGATTGTAGCTGCTGCTTACTACTGTTGGGGATTGCTGAGGCAGGAAGGAGGCCACTAGAAGGCAGTTTTCCAAACCCCTCTGAAGTTTTGAGGTTTTGTGAATTTACACAAACTGATGTTATCAGTTCTTATTTGCAATCATAGAGAATAATGGCACTGGCCTATATTAACCATGTTGTTGTAATGATTATTATGATTTCCTAAGATAATATCTGTGTAGCATTTTTTAATATATTGATATATAAATGTAAAGGATGATGATCTCAAGCTGGTTATAGCGGGGACTCACCCTGTTGGCAAGGAAAATTGTGGGCATTTAGGTGTTTAATAAATTTATTCTACAGCTCCACTTATATACAATAGGACCAAAATGCACAACCCAATTAAAAAGCAATATATGTAAACCCATCATTAAAAACAAACGCTTTATTGATTTGATCTCGTAACTAGTGATGTGTTTGGATAGACTTGCTGAAGCAGAAGAGTTTTCAGCAGATGTCTAAAAACAGTATAGTGAAGGTGTCTGCCTAATGTCAACAGTCAGGGAGCCTCAGAACTCAGGTGCTGCGACACGAAAGGAATTACTTTTCGCAAATGTGGAATGAACATTGTGTGGCATTTGTAAAAAGGCAAGTTCTACAGATTGAAGTGATGGAATAGACATGTATGGCTGGGCTTAAAACTATTTACCTTGTTAATATGTTCCTGGGTATTGAAAAGCGCTACTGATTTTTGGCATGCATTGCAGAAAATGTTTGTCATCCATTTATTATTTCATTGGTGGTGGTCTCAGTGCCATTTTCTTCCCGCTGTGCCCTTGTTATCAGTTCCATTTGTCCACATTGCAGGTTTAATAGTTGCAGTATAGATTTTATAACTGTAAATATTTGGCATGTTTTGGTAGAAGGTCAAGAAAAATATGTCTTCTGGCAAAATATTTCTTAAACATGGTAATGCCAGTTTATTCGCTTAACCTGAAGATTTCATGTGTTTTCCTCCCAACCAGGTCAGATAGGACGATTTGAGCCCTGATTTCCCATAAATGTGAAGCGAAAAAGCTGCCATTATGTTTAGCACTAAAAGGTCAGTATCTGTCTTTTCTCATCTCACTGTCTTTTTTGAATCCATTCAGACAATATACAATGAATGTATTTGTTCAGTAAAGCTTGATTTGCAGAATAAGAATATGCATACAAGGTATCCATTGCAATAATTACTTCAATAATTATTTCTTTTCTTTAGGAATGAATGAGCACCCATTTACTCAATCCAAAAACAAACTGGGCTGCACAAGTGTTCAAGATGAACACTCAGAAAACCTTCAAACACTTGAGTACTCTGCCCCCCCAAATGTCCAGTCTTCTCCCCATTCTGCTGGTTCTTTCCCTTCTAGGGAAAGAAAAAATGCGTTTCCTGGGAAGAGGTGGGGGTACTTGGTCCCAGGGTATGGTCTGAAGGCATATGAGATGTGAAGGCTGGGGGGCGGGCAGGAAGGAAAAAAAATGGGGAGAGTTTCCTCCCTCTCCCCCCAATTATTCTAATTTTCCCCAGAAAAAATGAAGAAAAGAGGGAGAAACAGAAAAAACAATCAAATAATTCTCCCCCTGCCCAAATTTTTTTCTAGTTTTTTTCCTGGACCTTCACATCTTTACACATGAGACCACCACCTTGCTGAAGCTAAGCAGGTCTGGGTCTGATCAGTGTCTGGATGGAAGAAGACCATCTGTGAACCAAATATATGCCGCCTTGGGTTCCTTGATGAAAGAAAGGTGGGGTATAAATGTAATAAAATAAATAATAAAATAAATAAATATTATATAGGAGATCAGGCCAGGAAAGGCCTCTTTAGTAGCATATGGCACTCTGAGCACATTGTTTGACACAGATTACAGTGGTTTATAAACCATGTGATCCCTGGCAGAAATAGTGTTCCCAAAGCCTCTCCTCAGTGGCATATTACGTGTTCTGTGTGCCATTTTCTGCCAGGGATCATGCAGCCAGCCTCATGAGGAGATGTCTGCCACGTATTGCCCCATTACTTTTTGCCAAGGAGATGGGTTGGGGCAGAAGGGGAGACCCACGAGGAAAAGGGCAAATGTCTGCCTCTCCCACCCACAGATTGGTTGAGTGCAGTTGAGCTGTCCAAGGGATGATCAGGTAAAAGTTACTGCTTTTGTAAGGAAGGCTGGTTGATAAGTGTTCTATAATATTTTTTACACATCACAACCCTGGAAGGTAAGGGGATGTCATCCACACAATGACCAAACTTCACAGGGACCCCACACATGCAATCCAGGCCAGCTGGCTACTCCCCACCACCTCTGACCTGACAAAGTTCCTCCCAGAATGAGAGGCCAAATTGAAGATGTCTTTTTTGGCTTGCTTTTTTACCAATAGAGTGGAAGAATGGCAGAGTGGGGTGGGGAGGCAAGGGGAGGGAAGATGGCAACCATCTGGAATGGGTTTATGGGACTGATTTATATTTAAAGTAATTTTGTTTAGGCACACCAGCCCCTGGGATCTCTACATTACAGCATCCCAGAGAAGAGCAGACTGTAATAACGATAGCATTTGGCTCATCCCACTCAGTGGTAGCTGGTGCCCATTGTGTTCGGTGGGGCAGAAGGCAGGGAGACCAACAGTAAGTGGAGCAAAAGCCAATGACAGGCAGAGCCAACTAATTCTAGTTTTGTCTCCATCCTCCTCCCTGCTGAGTTCTACAATGATAATGCCAAGACTAAGGAAGCTGGCAGGTAGTGCCATCCCCTGGACAGGTTGCAAGTAAGAAGGCAGGCAGGTGAGGGTTGGCTGAAGACAGAAAGGATATTTCCCTAATAGGCTACCCCACTAGTGCTGCTGATGGGAAATGTCATGTTAAGCAGGGCAAAATCAGATGAGTCAGGAAAGAGTTAAATGTTTGGTTTTGCTCTCTCGGGAAATCTGAACGTGTTTTAATATTATAGTGGCATTTACAATGTGAGTGGACTCTCTGTAACTAATCACAGCCTCCTGATTTCAAATATAAAAATTGTTCCCTGTTGCCAGATGGGCAGACAAAACCACTGTGGTATTCAGTATATATGACCTCCGCTATTCCTTGCTTCCTTACTGTGCATGATAACCACCATTCTGCATTTGGTGAATCATCTCTGTCTGCTAAACCTGAGAAACCCAGTTCAGAATAACACTGCCACACTTTGAGGTCACAATCGAGGAACATAGTTGGAGATACATAAAACTGCACGGATGTGCAAACTGTGATAGGTAATTTCTCTTCCTCCTCCCCCTTTTTCAATGTTGAGTTTTGTTTCTTGGTTAAACTCATAGTTTCAGGACTATTTTTAGTGGCATGAAACCACACTGTCCTTAAACCACCATTTCTTTCCTTTTTTCTCAGCGTGAAGAGATTAACCCAGGATGTCTTCACTTAACCAAAGGTTCCCATTCAAACAAAGAAACAATAGCTACCAGAATCAGAACAAGACAGGATCTTAAGACAAATTCAAACTTTGCTTTAATTTCCTGTTTTTTTCCAACCCTGGTAACCATAGTTTCCTGGTCTGGATGTGACTTTACCCAGTTTTATTGAATCAATAATAAAGAAACACCAGGATGAAAATAGAGTTCAGGATTTTCAGCAGTTGAATTTGTGGGTGTTGTGTAATTCCTATAAACTGAGGGCATGAGCCTGCCAGAATTGAACATTAAAATGCAAAAGATTTAATGCTTCAGTTTGTCTCATTGAGATGAATAAGACATAAAACTGCTTTAACTGTGACTGTCCGTCAAACTTTGGCTGTCTTGTTCCCACATTTTTGTTTCCTGTAAATGTTTCCCTCCCCCCGATTAAAATTCTACACCCCTTGCAAGGCAACTTACTTTGTAAGAACAGCAGGTAACCATTTTGGGCAGAATTATCTTCCTGCCCATTATTACACTTTTAGTATTTTTTTCATTCTTTAAAATTTCTTCTGCCATGCTCTAGTGGAACATGAGATATTCTTGGAACTATTTCATTCTTTCTGGCCTTGCCTGACTGACAGAGTGGTTATAGTTACGGGCTTTAATGTCAGAAAGGAAGCAAATTTCAGTGTTTCATTTCCATGTCTGTGTTGCATGCATCTATCACCACCATCACAGAAGCAGAGAAGTGGAAAAGGGTATTTGGGAATTGGCTGCATTAAAAATGGCTTAGAAATAAACTGTTGGATGGTTAATTTAAATTTGGCCCACTAGGCTGTTTTAGCCTAGTGGGCTAAAACACCCGCCTTACACCTTATGTCATGGATGATGTCAGGTGTTTGGGCAGGTAAGGACAGGATTTGGCTAAAAGGGGCTTTGCAGGCACTGCCAATTGCTTTGCAAGCCCTATGCATCTTGGAGCATAAGATTTACAAAGCACTTCCCACAGTGTTTCCAAAGCCACCCTTTGATACTTGTTAAAGTTCGATCACCTGTCTTCATTGTGACAGCAGGTGGGTGGCAGTACCCACTTGTCAAAGTTGGCCCTCAGAAGTTGGGGAAAGTTTCCCCACCAGTGATCTAGGTAATCAAACTATTGTTGTGCTATCAGATTTGGTAAAAAAAAAAAAAAAAGTAATTCTTTTGTTACAGGTTGATAGGAAATTTGCTGACTTTGCGTTGTGTATGAGAAATATACCTGTGAAAGATAACCTATTCTCATACAGCAGTGTGGGACTCGCTCTACTTCAGTGCTCCTAAGGAACATACATAATACACAAATGTAATTGCTGGGACCTTCCAGGCAGAAACACCGAGTAAAAGAAAAGAAGAGTGACTCACGCAAGTTGTAGACAGTTACAGCCACCCAACGTATGTCTGCTATAAGATAGTAAAGGAAAAGAAGTGTGAGGGAATGAAAACCAATAAGTTGTGGGAAAATTGCACCATGGGAGAATTAATTTAACCAAATGTAATGTGATTGAATGGCATTCCATCTGTTTGTCAAACAGAAGTGAGGAGGTGTAATGTAAAACTTGTATAATTTTTTTCTTCTGAGGTTGCAAGGGCTTTTCTTGATTGCACCATCCTAACAATAAGCCACTTAGCTGAAATTTTGTAAAAATATAAAATCATGCTCAGAGAGGGCTAGTGAAGGCACAGTAACAGAGAGGTGCAGGAGGGGCAAAGTTGGAAGGCTCTGGGGGTTGACAAATGCCCCCCTGCAGGAGTGTGGACTTTGGCAGGTACTCATGGATGCCTACACTTAATGCAGGTCCTGATCACTTATTCATGATATACTATGGCTTATAACTGGATCAATTATTTCTCTCTTGTTTTAAAACTATAAAAAAGTTTGCGTGATCTGTTTCTTTTTGTTTTTGTTGCTGAAATCTGTTTCTGCAGTGATCTTGCTGTGGAATATCTGATTAAAGCAGAATGTGTCTTTTCCCATTTTATTCTCATATCTTGTACATGGAGCTCAAACAGTAGTGTTTCGTTTTATCTTTTTGCAAATTGAACATTATTAAAACATGTGAGTAATGGGGCTTGCGCTTTCATGAGAGCTGGCCTATTCTGGGTTACAAATATATGTGATGATTGCAACTGACAGAATGCTTTGGTTTTTTACAAATGTTAATCCACACATTTATCTATAGAAAATCTTGTTTAGGATAGTCTTTTGCAGATCATGACATGCTGTGTTCATTTGCAAGCACAAGCATCAACTGCTTTAACATTATCTTTATTTTAAGATTCCCCACAGTGTCAAAAGGGAGGCAAGTCTGCTGTTCAGTGCAATTCTATTCTGGAGACTCACCTTTTAGTGCCTTTCAACCTTTGCTGCCATGAATATATGGATAACTCTCTTTCACATGCACATATACATGCAAGTACATAGGTGAAATAAAATGTTAGGAAACCAGCATTTCTATTATGAGATGTTACTGCCTGTTACTCTTCTACCAATTTGCCCCAGGACAGAGAAATCAGATTGTATTGTTTACTTACTCAGTAAAGCATGTTCAAGCAGGTCAGAATCTCAAAGTACAAATGTGTTTTATTTTGCAAAACTAACAGCATATGTCAATAAGCTCAGCCTCACTGATTTCAATACAGAAGCTTTTATGGTTATGAAAGCAGTGGAAGAACTCATGTAATTTAGCTGTAAGCTCACAATATCCGTTTGGGTTTTTTTACGCTAGGCTCCACTAGAATAGATGCGATGGTACAGAAGTCAGGGTCTGATTCTTGAGTGCCCGTCTCATCTGATATCTTCTTCTTCCTCTTCTATCCCACCCTTCCTCTCAGCAGGAGCCCAATTCTGTAAAGTAAGAAAACAAACTGGTGGCATTTAAACAGGTATTGGTAGAACTCGAATGACAGAGAACTGATGTCAGAAGCTTTTCTAAAAAGCAGAACAAGAAATAATAAAAAATTACTGTTTTGTGCAGGGTTGATAAAAAACAATTAAAAATTAATCAGTTTTTAAAACTTTAAATCTGATTTCAAAAATTTCTTAAAACAAGTAGTGAAAAAAGAGCCTTGGTCAAAGATATCATCATGAATGCTGATTGTTCAGCTAATTGTATTCTATGACCACGATCTTGGTCACAGATTAACAGCAGTTTATGGATATGGGAGATAACCTGATCAGTCCTATTCTGCAGATGGCGTAGGTAAAGTAAAGTTCACTCTCTCCCTCTCTTCTCTCTAAATGCAATGATAGAGAAGGTCAATGAACAGAGAATTTGGGGAGATGGAGTAGATGTGGAGGAGTCTGAATATAAATAGGATAGGAGAGGGAAATAGAAAGTGAAACCAGAAGTTTTACAAGGGAATCAAACAGAAAATATAATAGAACATATTTATGCAGTTCTAACTCCTGAGGAAACTTCAACTGCATGTATCTTCCACTGTGGAAGGGAAATACCTAGCATGACAGCAGTAGGCTGTAAAAGAGACCCTCATTTGGGAATATTTCATTTCTGTACCTGCTGTGGGTAAAACAGGCATGTGTGCAAAATGTAAACAGTGCAACAAAGGAATGCAAGGTCTGTTCTGAAGAAAGCAGGAGGAACCAAATTAGCTCTTCCACAGGATGTCCGATGGAACTCATTGGTGAACTGTTTTGAGAACTTTATCAAGAACTGGCATACTCTGATGGCAATTTGTGAACAAACTGTTGGCTCATATTCAGCTTACATTAACAATTCCAAGATCCATCTCGCATGTAGTATTGCTGAACAAAGTATCATCCATCATATAACTACCTTGAAGTAAGCGTTTTAGCACTTGCTTATATACTTCTGAAGACAATTCCACCCCCCTCAGAAAGTACCTTGTATAAAGTTGCTAAGTAATGGTTTGTTTTAATAAGGAATAACTGATTAACACCTGGGTGATCTAAACATAAGTGGCAGCTGCAATTAAGCCAAGCAAAATATCCCATGGAGTCAGAGACTGGGGAAGCTTACTTGTTAGGAAGACCTTTGTATAATCGGTAAACTTACAGATATATGCCAGTTTTATTCTTTCTACAATTTTTTACTATGAGTTACCCACACAAGTGTTTTAAAACATGCTAGACCAACCATATTAAGAAATCCTATTTGGAAATAGTTAGAATGGTACTCTCAGTTGATTATTCTGCAATGATGCTTATGTCAGACACCATGTAATGCTGACAGGAAGTTCTTGCCATATGTTGCATTTTTATGGCAGCACAATATTTATATTTAACATTTTAAATCTCACCATTTGCTGATATTTTAACTTAAATCACTTGCTGTTTTAGTTCTGGGGAAATACAGCTTTGCTGATTTTTCTGGTGTGGAGTTTTAAGTACAATTTGGTATGCATTGTGTGTCTAGTTTTAATGGCCCTTTCCATTAAAGTTTTAATTAAGCACATGTCACCGCATGCAGAGACAATCAAAGGCTCCCAGGAAAGAAAACTCAGCTCTGCTCCAGTTGTACTGGAGGATGATTTCTTGATAATGCCCAGATGAATTTCAGATAAGGAAAATCTCTTTATGAAAACATCACCGGTGTGGAGAAAAAAATAGTTACTCTATAAATAGGTGTTTTGCCATAGTTGGTGTGCAAACTAGTTCCCCGCTATTTCTTGTACATATTTGGGGGTGGAAAGAAGGAAATGAAGAAGACAAAATTATACATACACACATACACACACACACACACACACACACACACAGACACACACACACACTACCTGGTTATGGAAGAAAGTGGAACATTTTGTTCTTCACTCCTTAAGCCTTCAAAAAGTCTCCAAGGGCAGCACCATGTTGTCTGTCTCTATTAATCTATTGATCATGCTTCTACCCCAGGGCTAATCAAGTCAGTGAGCTGGTCTGTTTTCATAAGACATTGAGCAAACCTGTGTTTATATTTATTACTTAAAATATTTATATACCACTTTTCTGAAAAGGATCAAGGCAGTTTGCATAACAAATATAATTTTAAAACCAACAATATAATACTAGGCAGAATAAAAATAGCCACAGAAGACAATATTAAAGTGATAGTGATAAGCAAAAGCCTGTTGTAAGACATATGCCTCATAAGCCTTTCTAAAAACCATCAACAAGATAGCTTCCCTCACCTCATTAGGAAGGAGGGTCCACAAATGTAGGGCATTTGAAGAAGCAGCCTGCTTTCAAAGCACCACCACCCAATCTTGCCACAAAAATGCCACAGACTGTAAGGCCTGGTGACTCAACCTCACTTTGTGCTTGGATCATAGGAAGAGACAGTCCTGAAGGCTGTGCTAGGCTTTAAAGATGGAAAAACCGCACCCTGAAATGGCAACTAGTGCAATTGCCACAAAGAAGTTTGAACATGCACCTGCCAGTTGGTATTCCTTAAGGATAAAGGCATACAACATTCTCCACCAGTTGAAGTTTCCGAGTTTTATGAGTTTTATGAACAGCCCCATGCAGAGTGCATTGCAGTAATCAAGGCTAGATGTTACAGAAGCATTGATCAGGTCTGAGCTGTCTACAGGAGGGCAAAGTCTCTTAAATCAGCAAAAGATTTGATTCCAAGCCTCTAGTTTTTTGTGTACTTCATTATTTTTAAAAAAAATTTTTTTATTTTGCTGAAAGAAAGAAATGACAGGGCAGCATGTAAACAATGGACAATTTTTGTTTTAAAAATGTATCAGCGTTTTAATCTCATTAGATGACCGGAAAGATAAAAGTGTGCAACCAGATGTTCAGTACCACAGTAGCTGAAGTAATTAGCAAGTTAGAATCTCTATTAGGAAAATGGTGTCATTGCAAATTACTATCTCATATATAGTGATTTTTTTTGAGGGGGGGAGTATCTGTAAGACACTTACTTCAATCTAAAGTGGCTATAGTGGTTTATAAAGCAGGTAGGCATTTTGGAACTGTCCTTGGTGCTGAAATTATTTTTTTGCTTCCCTTGGAATAAAAAGATTGGGACTGTGCAGAAGGAAAAAGCAATTAAATAGAATCAAAGTCATGTCACCCCAAAGTGGTTAGCAGATAATTGTCAAACCAAGATGAAATTTGTTGTGAAACTTTCTACTTTAATACCAAAAGAACTTTGTCTTACTCAACATGACTTAAGAAATTTAAACCTAGATTATTGTGCAGAAAGCATGAATCACATCTAGACCTGTTCTGTCATTTCTTTTTTTAAAAAAATTGAACCATACTACCACTACTGGTACTGTTAGTTATAGTGTGTCATGGGTATGCACGACACTGTACAGAATACAAGGCATCATGCTCCTGCCCCAAGGAGATTACAATCTGAAATATGGCACAGAGAAAAGAGAGGAAGAGGAGGAAAGTAAACATTGAGCTAAGCAGGGAATCAGTTTATTTTAGGGTGCAATCCTGTACCCACTGGGAAGTAAACCCCATTGAACTCAATGGGGCTTTCTTGTGAGTAGTGATGTATAGGATTGCACTGTCAGTTATACATTGTTAAGTTTGGTTACAGGTGTAATTGCAGTAGTAAACTAGGATGGTATTGAGCCAAAGGCTTCATGGGAAAGGTGGTTTTGGAGAAAAGATGTGAAGCAAGTAAGAGAGGTGTCATCACACAGGGGTTCATGTGACATGGATAATATAGTCAACTTTCTCTGGGCAAGTTTCCTTATAACTACACATCCTAGTCATATCTGTGGGTCTCAAACACTGAGCACAATGTTATTTTTGCTTTGAAGACAGATCATATGCATAATTATGTAGTGGTATGTCCCAGGAATTCTATATAACAGTTCACAAGATTGCAGCTTAACTTTTCAAGAGGTTAAATAATTCAGATACAGAACAAATGAATTTTCAAGAGTAACCATTTTGTGTTATGGATGCTCATAAAAACATTCTATTTTAAAGTGTTTTGCTTGTCCGCTATGAGTCTTGTATATTTGATATAAATATAGGAGAAACATCTTCTTGTTCATATTCTAGTTTGTATCAGTTTTTTTTACAACACTGAAAGTAATCCTAACCTCTAACAAACTTGTATGCTTTTATCTATTAATGACAAAATAAATGCTTGGCCTATACTAATAAATTGTGTGATGCTGTTCTTGGGGGGAAATGACATTTTGTGTGGACATTTTGTGCTGCCCTGGGCTCCTTCTGGGAGGAACAGCAGGATATAAATTAATTAAATAATAAACAATTAAATAACAGCAAAACTTTGCAGAAATCCAATTGCTAGGTAGTACTTTGATGACACTGAATTTAAGAAAAGATGGGTGGCAAAGGATGTGGTGTGCCATTCTACTGCAGTTGTTCTGGGAAAGCTCAGGTGGAATGAAAAAAGAAAAAGTTTAAGGTAAAGGTACCCTACTGGATGATTCAGATTAATTTCTTTTACTAGTCATACGGTCTAAAGTTTCTGTCTCCTTTTCACAGATGCTGCACATGGTTAAACCAGTTTGGCCTGCCATGGAAAATTGCATTTTCTCTCTGCTTTTTCTTTTGAAGCAGATGGTTGCTGCTGCTAGTAATGTTGTTTAGCCATAAAATCATTAATCCTCTCACATGCCTGCCAAGTGTTAAGTCACTCAGATCTCAAAAGTGATTCCCAGCACCATTATTGCACAAGTTCGGGGACAAAGTTTAAGTAGAACACAAATATGAACTATCAGATAATCAGCAAATTGCATAAGCTCTCAAAGCACCATTCACTCTAAGGTGACAGTGCAGTGGGGCGAGGAGGACGACATTCTGCTCAGTTCTTCAATCCCTGCAAGTGTTCAGCAGCCAGCAGCAAGGGTTTCTAGTTTTGTGTATGTTTGTGTGTGTGTATGTATTTTTAGATTCTACAAGCCCCGTAAGAATATAAGAATTGCTTTTGTTGAATCAGATCCAGTTCATGTAGTTGCACATTCTGTTTCCAGCCACAAATTCCATAAACCAGATGCCTTTTGGGTGCTTTTGTAAGAAAAGGTGCTGCATGTGATTCTGTTCCATGACAAGGCAAATCAAAACAGCAGTTCCCATGGAGAAAATTTGGGGACATCCCCTGCTGTTAAGCAGGATGTCAGATCAGCACCCATTCCCTTTTATTGTCTGCAGCTTCTGGCATTCCATGATATAACACTAAATCTATCTAGATCTCATGACTAACAGCTCTCGATATGTCTGTCCTTTGTGAACTTGTCTAATCTTTTTCTTTAAGGCATCTAAACTAAAGGCAACATTTCTTGTGATAATGAATTTAAGTTATTTATGCATTGTGCAAAGAAGTATTTTCTTTTTGTTTGTCCTCATCCTATCACAAATCAGCTTCACTGGGTGACACCCAATTTCTAATATGTTGAAAGAGGGAGAAGGAAGTCTTCTGCTTTCTGGCAGGGGATACCTGTCTGCCATGTGGGATTGGGTGGCGCATGAAAGAGGGAGCAGCATAGCCACCCTCAGTTATCCCTTGGCTCCTTTGCTCTTCCAGGGCCTACTTGTTCCCTTGGCCTTTTGGTCAGTGCTCGCTGGTCAGAGGGTGGAGCCTGGCCTGAAGAGAAGAAAGACCTGAAGCTCTCATATTTTGAGAGAGGGAGAAACATATTTTTCTCTCTTCCACTCGCTGTATGCGTTCCTGATTTTATAAACTCTCTGTCATGCCCTCCCCAGTGCTTTGAGTGGATCTTAATATCAGCTTAATGATTAAGCAGTTTAAAGTAAGGTATGACAAGGCTAAATGTTCTTGCTTCCCTGTCCATCATTGACACTTGACACCAAAGCACCAGCTGAAATAAGAAAGTCTTTACCACCCTTCCAAAACTCATTCAGACTCTGCCTTGGAATAGTTTCCAGACTCTTTTGGTTCTTTTTGGAGGGGGGTTGGGGCATCTTTTGAAATATTATCTCCAGATGCTGAACTGTAATTTTGCTCCTGTTAAGAGCTGGATGTTGCAGTACAATATTTAGTGGAATATTTTAAAAGTGCATTCACATATACCTTGTAAACAGGAAGTATGGTAAAGCTATTATTACAGAAAGGTAACAAGATCCGTCCTGTTACTCTCACACATAGGATGTATCAGTTACATTCAGCAAAATCTGCATTCATATTAGAAAGCTTTATATATCTACCTATTGCTCCTGACTATTAATAAACTGAAATCTTACAGCTATGACTAAGCATTTCTCCCATGTGTTGTTAAAACTTTTAGCCTGACTTATTCTGAAACCGTGGAGCAGGGTACAATACAGCTTAGAAGCAAATTCTGTAATCTATATTAGGATCTAATGTCCTGATGGTAAAATAACTTAATGAAGTCAACAGAAAATACAACTTATAACTTTAGTCCAGTACACACAGAGAGACTAGTTTTGCCAGTCAACCAGTAAAGTATAAAATGAGACATGGGTTCAGATCCCCATTCAGCCATAAAGTTCATTGGTTGCCTTGAAGCAACAATTCCTTCCTTGACTAACCTGCATCGCAGGATAACATCAAATTGGGCAACCTCAGCTCACACCATTCAAAGCTTCCTTGAAAGAATGTGGAAAATAAATGTGGAATAAAACAAGCAGTATGGCTTAAAACAATACTTAAAATGAAATCAAATGATGTCATTGGTATGTTCAACAAATGCTGTTTATGATCTTGGTGTGCCTATTGTTCTGTCCTGGCCCCACCAAGGAGACCACAAGCCATGATGGAGCAAGTCATCACCATGGCTAACTGAGTAAACTGCTCCAACAAAGGCTGGAAGTAGATTGAGGTATCTGCCTCCTGTCCAGCCATCTCCATTCTGGTTCCTTCCAGCTCTTGCTGGACTACAGGAATTGTAGCCCAATGACATCTGGATGGCCTGAGATTGGCAAAGGCTGTTCCAGTCCACCTCTCCCAAGTTCCACCCTATGTCTTAAAGAATGGAGACTCTTAAGGGGCCAAAAGCCTAGCCTGGATGCAGTTATTTGTTCTGTGCTCTGTGGCCTCCTGGCTAGCATGCTGCTAGGCAGTTTTGGTAGTGCAGAAGCCAATACACTCTTCAAGCTCATGGGAGGCTGCTCGTGGAGGTATGGACTTGGTGGGCTGTCAGTGTCAGGAGCCTAGCCCACTTCTCAGCCAAGTCATTGTCATCTTCTGACTCTGAGCTTGAAGCTTGGCCCATGGCACCTATGCTTACCAAAGCTACTGTAGAACTAAAACCATTTTGCTCTAAAAATGTGCAGAGAGCAATAGCAATTGCCTGTTCTTTCCAGGCCAGGAGTGTTGAGCAGATTTCCTTAATGAGTTCAGAAAACTCCTTGGTACAGCACATAAGTTATTCATGGTTTGAATCTTCAGAGAGATTTGAAAGAAGATAGCAACACTTAAACTGTGTTTGTTGGACAGCTTTTCGATAAAATGTATGATTAAGGATGATGCTTTATGATATATTACTTTCCTTTGAATGAGAGGTTGATGGTTAGAAGCTCTCTCCTAAAATGAGCAGAGTTACAATTCTAGGGATATATCTTGACAGAGGTCCCATCAGAAATACAAATTATTTACTAGTTGCAAAGGTAGGTTGACTGTCATACCCTGAAATATTCTCTTGTGGGTTTTCATTGATTTTTTTTTCTTGGATAGCCCAGGGAAAACTTGGTTATTATTTTTCTCGGATAGCCCAGGAAAAACCTGGGTAAGTTTTTTCCAGTTCTTTTTCCTCTTAAAGAGATCTGGTGTAAAAAGCAGAATGTGGCATTCCAGATGGAAATTCAGCTACTTAACTGATCTAAAGACACTGCCAAATTTTGCAACTCTTTTGATAATCCATAGACATAAGTGATGGTCAGATGGAATATATTTAACTTGATATGAAAGTCTTCTCCCCTTATTATTCTGTGGCTTGGTTCTGACAAAATTGTAACATTTCATTCACATGGCATGCCCCACTCCCTTGTGCACCTCACGTTTGATACATGTGTTCCATTTAGTTTTTATGTTGTATTAATTGAAGGATGGTTTTAGATTAATTGATGATTGTGGTTTTTGATTTGTATACTGTATTTTACACCATTGTACGTCGCCTAGAGTGTCCGTTAGTTCAGACAGATAGGCGACTAACAAATAAAATTTTATTATTATTATTATTATTTATATGTCACATTTCCACAAGTCCCTTCCCTTTTGTAAAAGGTGATGAATTTCAAACTTTGGGTTTGAGGGCACCTGCTGAATAAAAGGTATGCAGTTATCGGATGTGAATAGCTTTAAGGGCAACATCAACACCTTGAATCGTTGGACTTATGCACCCATAACTAGCCATAATAAAACTTTTAAAATGTTACTTTTAAATGGATTTTAATGTTGCATATTTTTATTTGCTGTGTGTTTTATGTATTTTATTGTTTTATTTTTGAATATATTTTTATTATACAGCCACGAGAGGGGTAGTATACTATAGTCAGCAAGAATTGTTTGCATTTTGCAATGTTTCTCAACTTTTCTCACTCACCCGATCAGTTACAACTATTTTAAACCATAATACAATTCACTAATAGGCAAAAAAACCCTTGCACTTTAAGAACATACCTATAGCCAACAGATATTTCTATCAAACTTTAAAAAACAGGGAAATTGGTCTGCTATAGTGAATGCACGAGGGGAGCAGGAGACCTGGCCTCCTCTCTGAAATATTATACTGCCTTACACATTTGTAAAAAAGCAAACACAATTTGGTCTTTCACAGTTCAAGCCACTTCCTGTGTAGCTTGGAAGAATTTGGTAATATGTGTCTCTGAGCATATGCTGAGTGGTAGCAACACTTGCTGTCTCCAAAGATGGAGAATTACATTTTTGTACGTTTGTTGGTATTCTTCTTACTTGGCTGCTTTTCTGTGTTACTACTGTTTCTACAGATAATCTAGAAAATTATAATTCTGTCGTTGTTTATCCTAGAAATGTGTGTCAAGTTTATTTTTTATTCATTTCAAAGCCTTTGTATTGGTCAATGTCAAATGATGGTGAAGACAGCCTTTTGTGTTTCAAACTGGAGGTTATATTCTATTTCTATTTTGGGTGCTTTAACAGTTGAATCTGAAACTGCAGTTTGATGTAAAATCATACTGATTACAATATGTTGCTACTTCAGCAATGACTCTAGCTGTTGGAAAAAACAAACTTTGCCTGCTCAAGATGTATGTTTTCAGCTTGCTATGCTTAAACCACTCCATTTAAGGAAAGGTGGGCATGGTCAATTAAAAACATAGAGCACACCTAGAATTTTGCTTCACCTCCCACTGTTTTATCTTGTGCAAACTGAGAAGCTCCTCATGTCCATTGGAAACTATTCTGTAGAATAGTCAGTGTCATTAGTCCACAATTGTTTTTGGAGTTCTTTTAGTACTGCAAAGTCTTGCTGTACTTCACATATTCACAGAAACAGAAGCAAAAGCAAAATAAAATGATTTACTATAGGAAACTTCACTAAAATTGCAAAGTAAATCAAACTTACTTAAAGTGACTATCTGAACTCTTTCAACTGTCTTAATATGGTTGCTTCCTCCCTTCAGAAACAAGATCAGCACAGCATGTCTTGTTTTTGTTATTTGGGCTGATTGCAGGTGTTGCCACCACTCACCATATGCTCAGAGGCACATGTTACCAAATTCTTCCAAGCTACACAAGAAGTGGATTGGACTGTGAAAGATGAACACAAATTGTGTTTGCATTTTGACTAACTGGTAGGGTAGTACACTATCTGAGAGTGGAGGTCAGGTTTCCTGCTCCCCTCGTGCCTTCATTATAGCTGCCCAATTTCCCTGCTTTTTAAAGTTTGATAGAAATATCTGTTGGCTATAGGTATGTTCTTAAACCACAAGGGTTTTTTGCCTTTTTAGTGAATTGTATTATGGTTTAAAATAGTTGTAACTGATTGGGTGGGAGATAAATGTTTGCATGCATAAAATAATGTGAACCAGAGCCTATGTTTGCAAAATCCTATATAAAAAAATCTGCTTGCAGGATCTATTTTCCCTGAAAAAAATTGGAAAAGTAGATCATAGTAATTCAGTAGCAAAGCACATGTCAAAGAGAATGTATTCTGAGCAAATACCTAATAACTGGATGGATGGCAATTGCATGTGGGTGGGTGCTGCATGTTGAACTGGCATTTGTCTTTCTCTCGAACCATCTATTGTGATAGCAGAAAAATATGTTGTTGCAAGGACCACCAAGGGGGAAAAAGATCTCAGATTGTAGGAGGAGGATGTTTCTCCTGGGATGATTCTTAATGCAAATGACTGAATATCCATATGTAATACAGATAAGGAAAATTAATTGGCCTGGAGCACCTTTGTGCCTTGGTGAATGTTTGGAGATGTGCCATTCTCTCTTTCACACTTTCCAGCCCTAATCAGCATTTATGTTTCTAGGAGCGCTAAATTGAGGAAGGAGTGGAGGTTGGTAGGTCAGGACACTATCTTCCAAAATGGATTGCCAATTGCCTCTTTGCTTGTACCAGCAGTTCCTTTATTCACCTGTCCTGATTCTGGGCTTATGATCCAGCAGATACTTATCAAGGTGTGTCCTGCCCAGAGCCCGACACAGGAGACGGAGGCGAGACTGGCAATAATTCTTGCTTTATTAGAGTCATGCTTACATCAAAAACAGTGCGTTTCATAGGCCTAACTAGGCTGGCTCACTACTGATGCTAACTGTGCTAACTAAGCATTCTCTGCAGCGTGTGGAGTAAGTTGACTCAGCACATCAACTAGGGAGGCGCTGCCTTAAGTAGGTAAAGTCTTTGCTCATAATCTCCGACTCCTGTATGGTTCCACCCTCTGACTGTCCCACTTCTCGCGGGGCGAGGGGGGTGAGCCTCTGCCTGCTCATCAGACAGTACAGGCTCGCTAGGTGCCGGCTCGACTTCAGGAGGCAGGAAGCAAGTTGACAGGAAAATGTTTGAAGGTCCAGGCGGGGAGTCCTGGGGAGTTGGAGTTGGCGCGTGCGTGAGATTGGTCCCCAACGGCTCTAGCAGAGTGCTTGCAGGTAGCAAGGCGCCTTCAGGTGGAGCGGGGTCTAGATCACCCGGGGGATTGTCCAGGGAGACTGGATGGCTGCTAATACTTCCCCCTCCCTCAAAGCTCTCAGAAGTCTCGTCCTCCTCTGCCCACTCTCCCTGATGCGTTTGGGGTAGCTGGGGCTCAACAAGGTGCCAGTTTTATCACTATAAATGATCCAAGAATGACATGATTCAGCAAAAGAAAGGGTGCATGACTTGCAGGTTGTGGGGAGCAGCGTAGTTCATTTGTAGTGCATATGATTTATAGCAGGGGTAGGGGTTCTGGTCCTCCCAGATGTTGTTGGAATCCAACTCCCATTAGCCCCAGCAGTCAAGGATAATGAGAGGTATAGTCCAACAGCATTCGATGGGCCAAACTTTCCTCCATATGCTTAATAGGATGTAGGAAGACCCATGTTCAGCACTCAGCATCTTCAGTTCAAAGGATTTCCAGTAGCAAGGATAAAAATATAGACAGACATCTCAGGAAGCTGCCGATTACTCTTGCGAGTTGAAGCTTGATGCAAGGCAGGGCTCAGGTTGGATGCGAGGTGATGTTAGGCTATAAGTGAGCAGAGCTTCTGATATTACATCAAATGGAGCCCTATATAGTTGTAGGAGCTGCATCCCTATTGCTAGCCCCACCCTCACTGGAAGGTGCATTTTCACTTAAAGGGCCTCAGCCTACTTAATTAGTCTTCTACTCCAATGGAACAGGGGAGAGTCCTCCAAGACCAGTGATAGCAATTATTCACCATCCTTTAGCTGAAGAGGCACTGGCACCACATGTTTGTTGGGTGGAAGCACTTTTGAGGCTGATGTATGTTCTTCCCTCTCTGCTTCAGAGTCCTTTACCTCATCCCCTGAAGAAGAGGAGCTGACTCCAGGGTCATGATAATTACTTGGGTAGATGGGTCACAGGTCTGACTAGGTGTAAGGCAGCTGCCTGTAGTCAGGTTCTCTCCCAATATTTTCAGCATACTGTTATGGGTTTGGGTTTGAGATAGGTGATTTCTGTGAGTCCCCTTCCAGCCTCTGATTTGGAACCTTGCACCTGGAGATGGGCTCTGCAGCTGAGAAGCCTGCTCTGCTGGTCAGATGAGTCTCCTTTGTTAATCTAATAGAGTGGCCAGGTGGGCTAGTTGGTCTGTCAAGTGCCTATTAATTGGCAAATGGGCCAGGGAGATCCTGTTGTTACTGAAACTTTTCAGGAGAGCCCCCCCCTTTCTGGGGCCAAAGAGAGGCCTGTGTTTTTAGTTGAATCTGAGAAAAGGCTGGGAACTGGAGACATGCAGAGAGGCCTGCTCCCTGCACAATGGCTTCAGGATGCCTCCTATAAGCATGGGGTCTGAACTGGCGGTGACCGACCAGGAGAGAGACCTCGGGGTTGTAGTGGACAGCACGATGAAAATGTCGACCCAGTGTGCGGCAGCTGTGAAAAAGGCAAATTCCATGCTAGCGATAATTAGGAAAGGTATTGAAAATAAAACAGCCGATACCATAATGCCGTTGTATAAATCTATGGTGCGGCCGCATTTGGAATACTGTGTACAGTTCTGGTCGCCTCATCTCAAAAAGGATATGATAGAGTTGGAAAAGGTTCAGAAGAGGGCAACCAGAATGATCAAGGGGATGGAGCGACTCCCTTACGAGGAAAGGTTGCAGCATTTGGGGCTTTTTAGTTTAGAGAAAAGGCGGGTCAGAGGAGACATGATAGAAGCGTATAAAATTATGCATGGCATTGAGAAAGTGGATAGAGAAAAGTTCTTCTCCCTCTCTCATAATACTAGAACTCGTGGACATTCAAAGAAGCTGAATGTTGGAAGATTCAGGACAGACAAAAGGAAGTACTTCTTTACTCAGCGCATAGTTAAACTATGGAATTTGCTCCCACAAGATGCAGTAATGGCCACCAGCTTGGACGGCTTTAAAAGAAGATTAGACAAATTCATGGAGGACAGGGCTATCAATGGCTACTAGCCATGATGGCTGTGCTGTGCCACCCTAGTCAGAGGCAGCATGCTTCTGAAAACCAGTTGCCGGAAGCCTCAGGAGGGGAGAGTGTTCTTGCACTCGAGTCCTGCTTGCGGGCTTCCCCCAGGCACCTGGTTGGCCACTGTGAGAACAGGATGCTGGACTAGATGGGCCACTGGCCTGATCCAGCAGGCTCTTCTTATGTTCTTATGTTCTTATGATGGAAAAGCAAGATCTGTTGGACTGCTGATGCTTGGGACCCCTCCATCTTATGCCAAGGCTGTGAATGTGTATGAACGTATGAATGTGAATGTGGAGTGTGTACGAACGTATGAATGTAAATGTGAAATTGGGCTGCAATTTATATTGATTTAGTTTAAGTTAATTTGATTTATTTTAATTATTACAGCTGCATAGGATACGGAGGCGGGTCTCCGGACTAATTTTACTAGGGTGGGTGGCCTGTTGACTAGGATAGGGATAGAGGCATGTGCAAGCCGGGGAGGGAGGTGGGGGGCCAAGTTATAGAAAGCTTGGGCGGCAGGCGCTGGAAGGGTGCTGCTGGCAGACCATGCCGGAATAGGGGAACACGGGATAGATGCATTATATCCATCCCATGTTCCGGGTCTGCTCAGAACCAGATGGTAACTGGGGGACGCAAGGTTCCTACCGACCTTTGACTGCTGTTATGTAATGCCAGGTCTGTAACGCAGAAGACCTCACTCATCCATGACATGATCTTGGATGGGCGGGCAGACCTGGCATGCATTACGGAGACTTGGTTGGACGAAGCCTCTGCTCCCATTCTTGAGGCCATGTGTCCACCAGGTTTCCGTTATGCACAGCAGCCGAGGGTGGGAAGGCGGGGAGGGGGCGTGGCACTCATCTATCGAGAGTCCTTAGTTTTTACCAGACATCCTCTTCATAGGACTCAATTCGTTGATTGTATGTACTGGAGGTTGGGCCCGAAGGGCAGTTTAGGGATCCTGCTGGTGTACCGCCCACCCCTCTGCACAGCAGACTCCCTGGCCGAGGTGCTGGAGGTGGTCTCGGCTGTACGGGCATTGTCCCCAGAATTGTTAGTGCTGGGTGACTTTAACGTGCATGCCAAGACCGCTCTCACTGGAGCCCCTCGGGATTTCCTGGAAACCATGGCTTCCTGGGAACTGCACCTTAGTAATATTGGGCCCACCCATGTAGCCGGTCATACTCTTGACCCTGTGTTTGTCCTGGGAGAGGAGAGAAGTGGTCTGAAGTTGGGAGTGGTTTATTCCACCCCTGTGTCATGGTCAGATCACTACCTGGTAAACATGAACTTCTCGATACCATGCCCCCTCCGCAGGGGTAAAGGACCTATTAGAATGGTCCGCCCCAGGTGCCTGATGGATCCGGATGGATTCCTGACTGCGCTTGGGGAATTGGAACCTGCTGAAGGTCACCCGGTCGAAACCCTGGTGAAGGAGTGGAATGATGGGATCACCAGGGCATTAGACCGAGTGGCTCCGAAACGTCCTCTCCCCCTGAATAGAACTCAGCTGGCACCATGGTATACACCGCGGTTGCGTAGTCTGAGTCAGGAGGTGAGACGACTAGAACGCCGGTGGCGGAAATCCCGTTCCGAAGATGTCCGGACACAGGTTAGAGCAGCAGTAGCTGCCTACCAGGTGGCAATAAAGGCAGGAAAGAAGGCTTTCTTTACTGCCTCTATTGCGTCCGCGGAGTGCTGTCCCAGGAGGCTGTTCCAGGTGGTCCGAAGCCTGGTCGGTCCAGTTGCTCAGGAACCCTTGGAACAGTCAAAGGCCTCCTGTGACATATTAGCAAAGCACTTCGCTGATAAAATCGAACACTTACGGAGCTCGATTCCGTGCGCCGTGGATACAGTGGATGAACCAGAGTTGGCCAGTTGCATGCCGGTAGGTTGGGATCGGTTTCAGCTTCTCCCTTCTGAGGATGTGGACAAGGTGCTTACAACTGTGAAGCCTACCACTTGTCTAACTGATCCTTGCCCATCATGGCTCCTTATGAGCTGCAGAGAGAAATTGGGCGAGGGGATCAAAGCGGTGGTAAACGCATCCTTGAAAGAGGGTGTGTTGCCATCAGCCTTCAAGGAGGCAATTGTAAAGCCCATCTTGAAGAAGCCCTCCTTGGATCCCCAAGTTTTTAATAACTTCCGCCCAATTTCGAATCTACCATTTCTAGGCAAGGTCATTGAGCGAGTGGTGGCCAACCAGTTGTCAGCACATTTGGATGAAACGGATTACTTGGATCCATACCAATCGGGTTTCAGGATTGGTCACGGAACTGAAACAGCCTTGGTCGCTCTGGTAGATGATTTGAGGAGGGCACTAGATAGGGGAGAATTCTCCTTTCTTGTCCTCCTCGATCTCTCAGCGGCTTTTGATACTGTCGACCACAGTATCCTTCTACATCGCCTGGAGGGATTGGGAATTGGAGGTACTGTATTGCAGTGGTTCCATTCCTTCCTCTCCGACAGGTTTCAACAGGTAGCATTGGGGGAGGAGGTTTCAGACCCTTGGCCTCTCAATTGTGGTGTGCCACAGGGTTCTATCCTCTCTCCCATGCTATTTAACATTTATATGAAGCCGCTAGGGGCAATCATTAGGAGGTTTGGGCTGCAGTCACCAATATGCGGATGACACTCAGCTCTATCTCTCGTTTAAATCTTCACCAGAGTCGGCTGTGGAGACCTTGTCCAAGTGCCTGGAATCCATGAGTGGATGAATGGGAAGGAACAGGCTGAAGCTGAACCCCGATAAGACCAAGGTGCTGCTTGTGGGGGACAAGAGAAGGTTGGGAGATGTTGACCTGAAGTTCAACGGGGTGAGTCTTCCCCTGAAGGACCAGGTCCACAGCCTTGGGGTTGTACTTGATTCCAGGCTGTCCATGGAGGCTCAGATTTCGGCAGTGAGCTGGGCAGCCTGGTATCAACTACACCTCATACGAAGGCTGCAACCCTACCTTCCTGTTCATCAGCTCCCACTGGTAGTACACGCCCTGGTCACCTCTCGTTTGGATTACTGTAATGTGCTCTACGTGGGGTTACCCTTGAAAATGGTCCGGAAACTACAACTTATACAAAATGCGGCGGCTCGACTACTTACGAATAGTCGCCGCTGGGATCACATCACACCAGTGTTGTTCGATCTACACTGGCTTCCAGTTGTTTTCCGGGCCCAATTCAAGTTGTTGGTATTAACTTTTAAATCCCTATACGGTCTCGGCCCAGTTTATCTTACGGAGCGCCTTCAACGCCACCGATTATGCCGCCCGACAAGATCAGCCACACAGGGCCTTCTCTCAATCCCGCCGACAAAAACAGCCAGGTTGGCGGGTACTAGAGAGAGGGCATTCTCAGTGGCGGCCCCCACCCTCTGGAACTCCCTCCCACAAGATCTCCGGCATGCCTCTTCCCTAAATACATTTCGTAAAGCCTTAAAGACCTGCCTCTTTCAACAGGCCTTTGGGATTTCCGGGGAGGGTTAATTACTGGATTGAATTGCCTCCTATCCTGTTTTAATACCCTGTTTTAATATCATTGTCTGCTGCTGTACT
The DNA here is from genome assembly GCF_030035675.1 of Rhineura floridana. Classification (NCBI taxonomy): domain Eukaryota; kingdom Metazoa; phylum Chordata; class Lepidosauria; order Squamata; family Rhineuridae; genus Rhineura; species Rhineura floridana. The sequence goes on from NC_084480.1 coordinate 291,405,304, forward strand.
GTTTTTCTATTGTTTTTATATTGTACTATTGTATTTTATCTTACTGTGTTTTAACTGCTGTACGTCGCCTAGAGTGGCCATTGGCCAGATAGGCGACACAGAAATTAAATTTATTATTATTATTATTATTTATGTGTAAATAAACCATATTTCATAAAGACACCATAGACTCCACTGACCTTCTTTCCAAGGAAACCAAACCCTGGGCAAGTGCAGGGACTCCTGGAGATCCCTCACCATTCGGAGATTGAAATGGCATGCAACAATACTATAAGAGCGCTCTGAAAAGGCGTATTGTCAAGATTAGTGTGTCTTTAATCTTGTAGGGTGCTTGGTAACTGGTTCTGAGAATCCTCAGTAGCTGCATACCCTGCAGGATGCATCCACTGAATCCACTGGGCTTATTGAAGAGCGATCTGATAAAAATGAATGTGGGGCGGGGGAATGCTTCAAAGCTCATGCTGCTTGATGTTGATCTTTCTGCTTTGACATAGAGTAGCTGCTTTACAGAATGTGTGTTGACTATCAGAAGCGGCTTTTGGGGAGGGATTTGAATGAAAAAGGCAGCTAAGCTAATGAGATGAGGGCTTTTCATTCATATCTGAATGAGTGAATGCTTGCTTTGTGCAAGTGAACTTGGCTTACTGAAGCCAGGAAAGGAATCTGGGCAGAGACAGTGAAGAGGTATTTATTTTTCCTTAGAGTTAAAAGCAGTACTTCCACCAGATAACTGTAGGGGGAAAAAAAGATGATGACAAATTCATTTGGTTTCCTAAATTTGTATGCTGCATGCACATATGTCACAGAGGAGGCAGAACTTGCTCATTTTAAGCCAGATTCACACTCTTTGACCTCCTGAAGATGCCATGAATTCATTGGCATGAACTCCCACATAGAGAAAGTGGGAAGACAGTTTAGTCAGTTACTAATGGAGCCAGAGTTAGGAACCTAGGAAGTTGTCTTCTACTGAGGCAAACCATTGGTCCATGTAACTCAGGATTGTCTACACTGACAGGCAGTGGCTCTCCAGGGTTTCAGACAGGTATCTCTCCTGCGCTAAATTCATCTACCAAAAGTGAATTTCTAGATCTCTACGGTGTTCCATGTATTAAATGTTACGCTTTTTAAAGCTTACATTAATCTCAGTAACTCTCTTCTCCATCTCTTTTTTATTTATTGATTTCTTATTTTTATTATAATTTGAAACATTTAAAATGTAAATGTACTACCTTCAAGTCAATTCCGACTTATGGTGACCCTATGAATAGGGTTTTCATGAGGCTGAGAGGCAGTGACTGGCCCAAGGTCACCCAATGAGCTTCATGGCTATGTGGGGATTTGAACCCTGGTCTCCTAGGTCGTAGTCCAACACCTTAACCACTATACCACACTGGCTCTCCTTGAAAAAATTATTTTATTTTATTCTCCCTTTTAAAATTTATGTATGTATGTATGTTTTGATTGTATAAGCTGTATGTCAGTACATTGTAACAGGCATTTAAATTGCTATGAAGATTTTGATTTGTACACTTAAGAAGTTGATTTAAAAAAAAAGAAAAAAGAAATGCAGTAGACAAAAAAGAAAGACAGGTATCTCTCCCAGCTCTACCTGGAGATGCTGAGGATTGAACGCAAGACCTTCTGCTTGCAAGGCAGAGGCTGTACCGCTGAGCTACAGCCCTTCCCCCAGTTGAAAATGGTCCAAACAGGCCAGTGGTTGGGTTCAGGTAAACAAGGATCCAACAGGCTAGAGGTGGAAGACATTGGCTGTCTTGTAGACCGTATCTCCCTATATGACCCAGCCCGGGCCCTGAGATCTTTGGGAGAGGCCTTTCTCTCAGTCCCAACACCCTCACAAGCACGATTGGTGGGGACGCGAGAGAGGGCCTTTTTGGTGGCTGCCCCTAGGCTTTGGAATTCCCTTCCTAAGGAGGCAAGGATGGCCTCCTCTTTATTGTCCTTCCGTCGGCAGGCAAATACTTTTTTATTCCAACAGGCTTTTAGAATAAAAGTTGGTTAGGACAGTTCGTTGAGAGGTTGCTGCATTGTTTATTGCTTAATTGCACTATTTTTAATGTGTTTTTATTTATTTTAAGTGGATATTAAATGTTTTAATTGTGCTAATGGTTTAATCTTATTTTAATGTAGAATTTTGAATGTTTTAATCTTATGTATTTATGTTTGTTGTAAGCTGCCCTGAGTTCCACTTGGAAAAAGGGTGGGGTATAAATAATGATAATAAATAAATAAATAATTGGGGAGCAGGTTGAGTAATGAGATACCAGATCACGCAGGCAGACAGGCAGGGATCATCCTGTGCAATATCAGGGGTGTGGCTTCTCAGTGTGGCCCCGTTTTTCAGTTAGTGGTCTATTGTGTGATTATACTTCTGAATGGGGCTTATGTTATTGTTGCAGTGCAGACACATAAAAGGGTAATGTAACAATCTTCATCTAAAAAATCTGCTAAATACAGCTTGGTACTTGGCCTTGTGTTGCACAATTCCCCAGCAATTAAAAAAAATATACTTAAAACAATGAGCCTCTGTGTGCATTGAAAGGAGACTTATTCTTCACCATAATCTATCTGCACTTTTTACGTGGCTTCTTCTAGAAGCTTTCTGGTTGAACTCCTGAGGATAGGATGGAGATTGTGGCTCGAGGTATGCCAGGCGAAATGTGGAAAGTGGATTACAGAAGAATTGAGCTCTGGCAATATTTCAAAGGCCAGTGTTTGGCAGCTTTTCTCAGGTCTCCAGAGCTGCTTTCTCTGCTGCTAGATGTGTCAATAAAATAAAATAAATGAGAATATAAACACCTGGAGGCATGAAATAGCTCTGAAAGGGGAAGGAAAAAATGAAAGCGGGATTGTCATTTTCTGAGCAGCTTTGGTATTTTATATGTAACCAATTAAGAATGTTGTTAAAGCTTTATGCTTGTTGCATTTTAATGGCGATGTTAAGAACATTGCTATAATATATATGTTTGTCACTGTTCAATGAAAATTAGAATGCTATTTTTATTTTCCATGCTCTACAGCACCTCTGTGCGAATTGGTTTAGCTTTCTTATTGCATTCATCTTTGCAGTCCCATTAGGTAGAACTTTATTCTTGCTTTTACAGATGGGAACTGAGGCTGAGAGACAGTGACTCACCCAAGGCCACTCAGTGAGTATTAGATTCACTTTGCATGCCTGCTATGCATTGTGGAAATGTTGTTTCATGGTTGTTTAGGACCTGTGGCTAAAGCTATAGTTTCTATTAACCAATAAGTTTTAGCTGATGAGCTGAAAAGAAAATAACAGCAAAAGGCAAAGACAAACATCTCCATAAGTGAATGATCATATTCAATATTCTGGTTTTTTTTAAAAGCAGCTATGGGAGATCTAATAAGGAATGGAGTCACTGCATGTGGGGAGAAGGTAACCTTTTCCCACCATATCATGATTTCCACTCAAATCACACCCACACCATTACCGCTGTTTGCTATGGGACAGAAGCAGTTACTGATACCAATAACAGGTTTTCTCCTGTGACAAATAGCAGCTTCTGGGGTGGGGTGTGTGCAGGGTCAACCCAAGACATTTTGCTGCCTGAAGTGAAATGGCACACCCTCCATTTCTTATACAGACGTTGACCAGATAGGCAGTTAAATCTTACTTTAGTGCTGTCCTTCAATACAACTAGGGATCTGAAAACTTTTCCAGCCTGAGGACTGTATTTTCTTCTAGGTAACCATCTGGGGGCCACATGCCAGTGGTAGGTAGGACCAGAAGCAAAATTGGGCAGAGCAATGAGTAATTTTTTTTTTACCTTTGCACAGTAGGCTAGTTTCTAGACCCCCTCACCCTGCCTTCTCTCTATCCTCTATCCAGATGAGCAAGAGGCATGATCAGAGTTCAAGGGCACATTCCAACTAGGCAGAAACACTCTGGGAGGGTGTCCAATGTCCAGACAGAGAGGCCTGGGGGGCTGCACCTGAGGGCAGGGATCGCTTAAGGGGCACTAGGCAAGGTGACATGTGCAGCTCTGCCCTACAGCATCTTTGCTGCTTCTCCCAGCCCTCCATTGTCTGCTGTGTGAATCAGCTACCCCTCTGCCTAATGGTAAGGCCAGCTGTGCCAGGGTGTTGGGTGATTTTCATGGGGATCGCAGCACAGAGGGGAAGGGTAAAAGCCTCCCTCCTTTCATGTCACAGTCCTGATCCTAACATCCTCTTTGTCTTCCTCCATGTATAGCTGCTATTTAAAACAAACCAGAGGCATTAACTGTGATTGCAAATATAATGCAGTGTTTAGTTTGGCCCAAATACATCTCCAGTGTAAATGGCCTCTTTGCTATTGTACAGAAATTTATCTTTCCCAACTGTTTACTCCCACAAACTTAACCCTTACATTGCTGCTTTTATTTTTACCCCTTTCAGTGTGTTTTCAAACCTTGAAAATCTACAAATATATTATTACAAAAATTAATGTTCCTTTCCCCCCCCCATTAACTTACTCCCTCCTGCTCTATAGCAGGAAACATAAATGTAGACAGCATGGTTGGTTTACAAGCTTGAAACTATATGCTTTGCATGAAATTGCATGCCATTAAGCTATAGATATAGATAATTGAGTGCAAGGGGGTTTAAAGAATGCCTTTCTGTAGTGAGTTATCAGCATAAGCAACGAGAGCAGCTTAACTGTTGGGGAGGACACAGAGATGAGTTAATAGTGCCTATCAGTTGCGTATGCTTTGGGCAATTGAATAACTTAAAATGAAATAAAGTAGAACTCTCAGCACTCTTCTCTTGAACTGCTGTGATCGGAGCCATTGGAATAGAGCTAAGTTGCTTCAGAATTTCTTTTCATTTTGACACCAGGGGTAGTTTTCTGAAATGTATCTTAAGTGAGTGTACTCTTTTCACAAATGCCTATGTGATATCAAGAGCATGATTTTTTTAAAAAGCATTTCCTTTTATTTGGTTTTACTGATATAATTGGACTATGTCGTTAATGCAACAGCAGAAGCAAAGTACAGTCAAGTACAAAAGCCTACACACTAGTCCATCAAGGTGAGTTGAGATGTTGGGTCCATGCAGGAAAAATCACTTAGGATGACTCATTGGTGCATCAGGTCAGATTGTGCTAATAACACTGGTGCTTTTTTGCCAGTTGGGTCAGACCAGAGAGGAGACTTGGGTGGTCCTGCATAGGTGAATGGTAATGTTGCCTAGAATTATCTGGACACATCACCATGACCTGCGAGCCCTTTCTCATGCACTGGGCCAATATTGCCACCATGAAACATGAGTATTGCCTCCAAGCCAATATGATATTCAGTGCCAAGATGTGCCAACCTACCAAGATGTGGGTAATACGTAATTGCTTCAGTTCGGTAGGACGGACTTCAACATAAGTGTGCATTGGATGGTGCATGTCTTGTTTTTGTTTTTTATTTGAACTGTCTAGCCATAGAGGTCGAAGTCATAAAGTAAACAGAATGCACTTGAATATAGTTCAGTGGCTATGAAACTATTAGTCAGGAGTTGGGATGGAGGAGAAATTTGATTCAAGTTTGCATTTAAAGGCAAACCTACCAAATGTGCACTTTCTTTTTTTTTAATATAAATTTTTATTCAGATTTCTAAAACAAAACAAAACAAAAAGAAAAAGAACAAATTAATAACTAATACAATAAAAATATTGACTTCCGATTTGTCTTAAATCAGCTATAGGTCTATAGTATATAACAAACCTGTCCCTTAATATATTACAAAATCACTTTTCTCCAGTGGTTATCTTGGTTAATCATTAAATCTTATTAACATCATATCATTTTATTCTTTCCACAAAAAGTCAAAGAGAGGTTTCCAGTCCTTGAGAAATATTTCTATCGATTTTTCTCCAAATAGACATGTCAATTAATCCATCTATTCAAGTCTAATAAATCCAGTAGTTTCAACAGCTATTCTTCCATTATCAGTGTTAGTTCCATCTTCCATCGTCCATCCTTGCACACATAATTCTGCTGTCATAGTCATATAGTAAGAGTCTGATAGGAATTTCCTTCATCACTAATATTTTCTTGCCATCAATTCTGACTATGTTACTGAAATATTGTTGTACAGTCATATCTCTGTTCTTCTTTTTTACGGGGTGCACTAGCACATCTCTTGAGAGTTTTTCCATTGTCACATATCTGGAATTAATTCTATAAACTTTCTCTATCTCAGGTTCCATCAGATCATTCTAGTCCAGAAATTTTTTTGAAACATTGATAAATTTATCTCTGATATCTTCACCAATTCCTTCAGAGACAGCGCTGAATTCCAAGCAATAATCTTTGTCACTAGGATCCATCACAGCTATAAAGTCCAAATCTTTTTCCAATTCCACATTTGATACATCTATTCCAATCTCCAGGACTTGCACCTTCCCTTTAATTTTTCTTTCATTTCCTGTTGCTTGTCCAGTTATATCTTCTTTTCTCATAGAATCCTTTATTTCTTTCAGCTCCTGTTTCATTTTGCCAAATTCAATTTTCATCTCTTGTCTGCCCTGTCTCAATTCTTGTTTCGTTATCTTAATCTCATCCATTATTTTCTGAAACATGTTTAGAGAGAGAACCCCTTCCTGTACATCCAGGGTCTCGGCTGCTTTCTTGATTGTCATTCTTAAGGCCAACCCCCCCCTTGAATTTCCAATATAGCCACTATTCTCAAGCAAAGAGCAATTTATTTCTTTTTCCAGCAACAAAGGAGTTAATATTCCAAGCCTGTTGACATCATCTTCTAGACAGTCTGCCTTATCTCATATGTTACCAAGAGTGCAAAACAAACTTAGTTCCCAGCATCAAAATAATTAGTGGCATAAAGAATAAGCAGATTCGTCAAAATAAAGTAGACCAGAAAAAGTAGTCCCAAACAAATAGTACTCAAATGTTCATATTAATTAGATTTTCCTCTTAGATTAGATGACCCTCATCCGTTTATATCTTTATAATGCTCAATTCCATGCCATCTTTTTGCAATAAAAACAAAGATAAGCTATTTCGATTTTCTTCTTCCTTAATTCCGTGTATAAAAGAGAAAGGTATAACTCACCCAGGGATTCTTTGTTGCTGATTCTATAACAAATCTCTTTTACTGTAACAATGATAAGAGTGATAGTAGATAGTAGTAGACAGAAGGATGCTTGCCTGTTAAAATCCGTTTTTCTTTAAAGAAAAAAAAGTCTCGCTTAGTCAGTTTGAGCTTGCTTGAATTCCCTAACTCCGTCAGACGCTGCTGGCTACACCTTCGTTCATAGGCAATCCTGATGAATTCCAGTCCCCAACAAACACAACGAAGCTTCTGTGGGTGATCTCTTCGTTTCTCCCTTGCCTGGGAGAAAGTTTTTACCAGTCAAAAAATTCTTCTGACTGGTTTTAAAACTGAAAAAGCTTCCTCTGAGACGGGAGCTCGTCTCAAAGGCAGTCACAGGCGGAGCAATCCTCCTGGGAAGTCCCAAATGTGCACTTTCTGAAAACAATATACAAACTGAAACACAGCCATCCGTCAAAATTCACACGACTCTGAATTTTACAATGTAGTTCTCCAGCCAAGTAACATGTACAAAAATGCATATACTAGGATAAAGTGTGTATATCATAATGAAAATATACAAAAATGCATTATGTCAGGGAAAGTTGCTTTGTAAAAATGTGTGTATTAGGCAAATTGCATACAAAATATGTGCGCTAGGAGAAATTTGCACTAAAATGCTGATGGATTTTAATGAGGATTTTTAAAAAAACAAATCACAGATTGCTATATAAATGTGGAGAATTTAATTTAAGATTGGAAAAAGGTGAAACTGAGAGAACCAAAACTGACATATCCATCCTTCCATCATCAGGAGAGATGCTTGGTCCTCACAGCAGCGTTATGTCCAAGTATACACCATTATTTTATTCATAAAAGTGAATGATAATCATTTAGTGTCATGGGAATATAGGGCAGATATACTGTGCTTACACTAGGGCAAACAGTGTGTCAACTCTATTTAGCAGCGGTTCTCCAGAGTCTGAGAGAGTTTTGCCGTCATCTGCTGCCAAATCTCTCTTACTGAGAGATGACAGGGAGTGAACTTAGGATCTTCTTTGTACAAGGCATGTGCTCTACCGCTGAGCTATTGTCCAACCCCCTCCCCTAATAAAGAGGAATTCAGGGGTCCCCACTGCTGTTACTCAGCAGCCTGGCTTCTAATGACAAAAAACATATCTGTGTGTATGACTATATGTATCTGTACAGAGTGCATTGTCCAAAGCCTGCATCTAGACACATATATACATTTCTGCCCACTGCTGGCCTCTTTTTTGTTTTCATGTTTTTGGCAGTGTGAAAGTGGTCACCCTATTATGGTTTAGAAGAAATTAAGGAAAAAGTGATGTGCATTACATGCAAAAGGCTCTAGAACCAAAGTGGCTTGAACTAGTCTTGGGGTGATTGGAATCGGGTCTCTGCATCCTGTCCTTACTGCATCTCTGGGCCCCCATCAACTTCTTGGATAATACAATATCTTGTTCCAAAATTGGCCATCTTCCTCTCTTGTCATTCCAGTAGCAACCCAATCCAAATATACTGACAATTCCAGAGGCAAGAGATCATCAGGGATTTCTGGAACCAAAGGATCACTGTTAGCGAGGGCAGTAAACTCTTTTGGGGACTGCCCCTCCGCCGAGAGATCCTAACTATGCAATGGTGCATAGAAACCCAGGGCGTAGCACTCTGGGACGTGTCACCTAAAAGTCATACCTGAATACATGGGCTTGCAGGGACTCCATTTCAAGTAGATGGGAATAAGGTTCTCTTCTTGGATATATTCAAGACCAAATTGTTTTAAAAGAAGTATATTTTAGGAGTGAGCCAGTGTGGTGTAGTGGTTAGTGTGTTGGACTATGACCTGGGAGACCAGGGTTTGAATCACCACACAGCCATGAAGCTCACTGGGTGACCTTGGGCCAGTCACGGCCTCTCAGCCTCAGAGGAAGGCAATGGTAAACCACCTCTGAATACTGCTTACCATGAAAACCGTATTCATAGGGTCGCTATAAGTTGGGATCGACTTGAAGGCAGTCCATTTCCATTTCATATTTTAGAAGTATTTGTTGTGGATATTTTTAATGGGTTGTATCAACTAAGTTAGTCACGTCAATTAATTCCAATGGGTCTATTCTGAGTATGACTAACACTGGATACAACCTTATAACTTGTAACTGGAGGTATATGCTCTTTTGTGGAATGATGGTGTGTGTGGCCTTTACAGATGCTGTGCTGGTTCTGTGTATAAAGAGTGATATAGGTGTTTGAGAGACATATGTTTGATCATTCATAGAAAAGAATAGTCTTCCCGGAAACATTACCTTTTAACCTACATGGAAGAATTTTTTTTCTTTAATTTTAAGCTAAGTCACTAAGTAATACCCGATAATTAACATGGATAAACATGGATAGGCACAAACTCTAACACCTGGGACAGTTCAGCCCCCATGAGCTCACTGAATAGGACACAGGTGAGGAACCCGTGGCCCTCCAGATGCCATTGGACTCCCAACACCCATAAACTCTGGAGAGCTTGGGCACTACTCGGGGATGATGGGAGTTGTAGTCAACAACATCTGAAGTGCAACAAGTTTTCTACCTGTGGCTTGAGTAGTTGGGAAACAGGAGATGTAAGTTCAAGCCCCATTGTTGGAAATGGTAGGAACAAGACCCAACTCTCCCTTGGGGGACAAACCATAGCTCATTGGTAGTCCCAGGTTCAGTCTTTGAAATCTCCAGATAAAAGGATTAGGTGGCATGTAATTGGGAGAAGTATCGGCCCGAAGTGCTGAAGAGCCACTGCTAGTCAGAGTAGATAGTGCTGGACGAGATGGACAAATAGCCTGACCTAGTATAAAGCAGCTATTTGATGAGTAGGATTTTTATTCAGCAGATTTATCTCCCTAATATATAAATATGTAAGAGGTCGTCATGCTACAGATCGTCATTCTGCAGCTTGCTTTGCCACAGGCAGGTGGTGCTGTGAACTACAGCGTGAATATTTCAGCATTCCATGGCCAGGCTAGGCACAACAGGAGAACAAGCAAGGAAAGTGGCAGAGTGAGGCAACTGGCAGGAGCTGCTACTGCCTGGGCAGTACAAGGGGCCGGCCGTGAAGTAGGCCAGCATCAGGTGAGCGAGGCAGTGTCTGTGCACCAATGCCTGGCAGCACTGGGGGGCTTGGTGAGGGGAGTGAGGTACTTGGAGTTACCATTCTGGGGTTAGGTGGTGGTGCAGATACACAAAACACACAGAGGCTGTAGCCTCTAATATATACATAATGATTATACTAATACCAGATGCCCAGGTTGTACAAGAAATGTTTCATTTTGACTATATCTAAATTTTAGCCACAGATAGAATGTTTTCTGACAATAATTGTGCCACATTAATCCTGCCACTATATTTGGAGCACTCTGCCACAACCTTCCCATTTGGACAATTTATATTAAATTGGGGGGCAAATTCTCCCTAGGTATCTGTAATTGTTTTTCATTGCTATCCAGTGTGTGGAAAAGAGCTTTTAATTTGGGGCATTGCTTTCACTGAGGCAGCCAGTGTTTACGGCATCAGCAAGTCACTAGAGAATGAAAAATTAAATCCAAAGAAAAGTATATTCCAAGATGTTTCCCCATGGCATGATCAATAGAGCAAATAGAGCTGCAAAATGCTCAGAGAGGCCTATCAACAAATTCTGCAGTACTAGGGTGCTAGGAATAGAAAATCAAAGCCTGGGGGAAGCCTGGATTGCAACAAATTTGTATTTTGGATTCATGCACTGGCAGATTACCCATCCATAGTGATATGTAGTAATAGTTAGACTTTTCATTTCATATCTGAAAGATAAAAAGTGAAATGCACCAAACCTGATCCTTATCCAGAATTGGAGTTTCAAAGTTCCTGAGTTTGAAATTGTAGCTGTCTTTGCTGCAGGGCAGATCTCTTTTGAAACTGAGAAGTTTCTAAAGCTATGTTAGATATGGCAGCAGGGTCTGCTATTGAAAGGGGTGGACGAGTAGGACTGATCTAAAAATTCTCAGAAAATAATTGCTTCACTTTGTAAGCTTTTTCTGAACTTGTTGGAGCTTTTCCTGAACCTGTTGGAGAATTGCAGTCATACAGTATTTTCGAGTATATTCAGGGAAATGGCCTTCCCCGTTTAGCCATCTGTGAATTTTGGGCACAGTGATGAATCCAGTTTTAATATTGTTTAATATTATTTTAATATTATTGAAGGAAACACCAGACCTATTCCTTCCAATCTCCTCTCTTTGAGGCTGCTTTCAGACATGGGGCTTATTTCTGGTATATTCCACAAGATTTCCGAAACTAGCTTGTACATCTTGTGAAAGATCAATAATGCACAAATTACCAGGTAAGAAAATCATCAGAATGAAGTGCAGTGTGAAAGCAGCCTGCATCCTACATTCACTAATATGAACTAACCACAGAATTCATTCAACTTTGTGAGCCAACATTTCCCAGAAAAAGCCAATATCCAACCAGAAGTTCTTGAAACCTACTGCTAAGAAAATAAAGCTGTAATCTTATACCCACTTTCCTTTGAGTTCCCCCCACTGGATTCAATGGGACTTCCTTTTTAGACATGTAAGGGTTGTGCTATAAATATAATTAGCATATGAATAAAAATGAAATCACACTCTTTTCCCAAATATACAAGTGCTGAAATAGCTCTGCATGGTTAGAACAGTAAGACTAGAACATATGTTCATGGTTGGTGACAATTTTGTGGTTGGTAGCTGTTCAAGTCAGGGACTAAGTTTCCCACTGACATGAGAAAGTAGAAATAAATTTTTTCCTTCTGCTGTGGAGGATACATGGTACAGTATGTGCGGGCATCTGCAAATATATAATAAAGATAAAGCAAACAATAAATGGATTAGGTTAATCTGGAGTGCAAGTGGAACCCTGCTTGTCTGTTGGGGTTTCCTTGCAATGGGGCTTCCCTGCTCCCTTTTCCAGGGTGCTTCAGCATGAGGGGGGATTTGCAGAATTTGAAGGGCTGGCTTTTCCACTGTACAGAAGGCATCCTTTGGATCGCAGGTAATGCAGGTAAATATTGGGAATATTTTCATGCCTTTCTTGAACCCAAGGAGTGGATCGCAAAAGAGGGCTCTTCTGTTTTCAAGAATGGCTAGGAGAAGGATTTATCTACTTTATAACACTTTACATTTTTATGCTTTATAAAGCTCTGTCACAGGGATGGGGAACCTCCAGTGCGTGGGCCAAGTGCGGCCCTCCAGACCTCTCTATCAGGCCCTTAGGATTGTCCCCAGGCCACACCCCTCACCAGCCCTCCTTGAATTTCTCCTTAAGTGCTGCCTGGAATGTGTCCTTGAATTGAGATAATGCCTCTTGTTTGCCTGGATGGAGTACGGAGATGTGTGCGTGTAGATACCTCCAACTATTGCACAAGTGGGATGTAGCCTACTATACAGAGGTAAGCGTCAAATCTGTTGCCCCACCTGCCATTATTATGCTGCATCCGGAAGGTTGTCCACAAAGGTTTAAGGTTTTGGTTTTGATGTACAAAGCCCTATGCAGCTTTGGACCAGGATACCTGAAAGACTGACCCCTTTATATCCAGTTGATCACTGCGCTCTGTGGGTGAGGGACTCCTGCAAATTCCATTTTATCAGGAGTTCTGTTCCGCACAACATAGGAAACGGACATTTAGTATAGTGGCACCTACCCTTTGGAATTCCCTCCCCTTAAATATTAGACAGGTGTCATCTCTGTTATCTTTTCGGCGCCTACTGAAGACCTTCCTCTTTCAACAAGCTTTTAAGTATAGACCTTATCCCAAACTGCGTCTGTATTAGAATTGCTTTTTAAGATGTTTTTATAGCTTTGCTTTTAAAAAATGTCTTAAAGATGTTTTGTTTTAATATGTTTTAAACTCTTAAGATGTTTTAAAGTGCTTTTAGTGTTTTAATTGGTGCCCTGGGCTCCTTCTAGGAGGAAGGGCGTGGTAAATTTAAATTTGATGCAAATTTAATTAATAAATACATAATGTGAGGCTCTGAATTGTTGTAAGGCATGCTATTTAGCTGCGTATTGACATTGTTTGCATTCTGCTGGGATTGTTGAGTTCTTTTTTGCCTTTTGCACAGTCAGGATAGATAAAGACTGTTAAAGAGCTTTTTTTTAAAAAAAATTGGTTTTAAAAAAGCCTCTGGAGAAAATGAAAGGTGAAGCTGAATAGATTTACTGCAGATTAAATATATGCCTCTTTTTCTATGAGAAATAGGCGTGATTGTGTGGAAAACAGGCCTGACCCCGTACTGGACTGTAGCATCTGATGAGGGTACTGTGGTCTTTGGCTCAAAAAAGGGTCTCCACTCCTAATATAGAAATCTTGGCTAGGGCATGTGTGTTAGCTAAGAAATTCTGCATTGCATTGTTTCATCTGAAGGCTAGTTTAAAGCATTCACATGTTTTGCACATCCATCTCTAGATTCACTACATTGCATGTGACAGGTAGGTATGGAAAGATCTGTTATTTCTGTTCTCTCAGTTTCTCACTTTTCTAATGTTAAATTAAGTTCTCTACATTTCTGCAGCAATCTGCAATTTTTTAAAAAAAAATCCTTATGAAAATTCTCCACCATTCTAGTCGAATTTCTCCAAATAAACACATTTTTGTAGGCAGTTTTGACAAAGGTACACCTTTTTGTAAGCCATTTCTCATCACATCATGCCTTTTGCATGCTATTTTCATACATAAAATCATTTTTATGCACACTTTCCCATAGAACCATAGAATAGTAGAGCTGGAATGGGCCTATAAGTCCATCAAGTCCAACCCCCTGCTCAATGCAGGAATACAAATCAAAGCATTCCTGACAGGTGGCTGTCCAGCTGCCTCTTGAATGCCTCCATTGTTGGAGAGCCCACTATTTCTCTAGGTAATTGGTTCCATTGTCATATGGCTCTAAAAGTTAGGAAGTTTTTCCTGATGTTCAATCGAAATCTGGCTTCCTGCAACTTGAGCCCATTATTCCGTGTCCTGCACTCTGGGACGATGGAGAAGAGATCCTGGCCCTCCTCTGTGTGGTAACCTTTCATGTACTTGAAGAGTGCTATCATATCTCCCCTCAGTCTTCTCTTCTGCAGGCTAAACATGCCCAGTTCTTTCAGTCTTTCCTCATAGGGCTTTGTTTCCAGTCCCCTGATCATCCTTGTTGCCCTCCTCTGTACCTGTTCCAGTTTGTCTGCATCCTTATTGAAGTGATGCAGTACTCAAGATGAGGCCTAACTGTGCTGAATAGAGGGGAACTAATACTTCACGCGATATGGAAACTTTAATTCTGTTAATGCAGCCTAAATTATCATTTGCCTTTTTTGCAGCCATATCACACTGTTGGCTCATATTCAGCTTGTGATCAACGTCAATTCCAGGATCCTTCTCACATATCGTATTGCTGAGCCAAGTATTCTCCATCTTATCACTGTGCATTTGGTTTCTTTTTCCTAAGTGTAGAACTTTGCATTTATCCCTGTTGAATTTCATTCTGTTGTTTTCAGCCCAATGCTCCAGCCTATCAAGGTCCCTTTGAATTTTCTTTCTGTCTTCCATGGTATTAGCTATGCCCCCCAATTTTGTATCATCTGCAAATTTGATAAGCATGCTCTGTACCTCTACATCCAAGTCATTAATAAAAATGTTGAAGAGCACTGGGCCCAGGACCGAGCCCTGTGGTACCCCACTCATTCCTTCGCCCAGTTTGAGAAGGAACCATTGATAAGCACTCTTTGAGTACGATTCTGGAGCCAACTGTGGATCCACCTGATAGTTGTTCCATCCAGCCCACATTTAGCTAGCTTGCTAATCAGAATATCACGGGCACTTTGTTAAAAGCTTTGCTGAAGTCGAGATATATTATGTCCACAGCATTCCCACAGTCTACAAGGGAGGTTACCCGGTCAAAAAATGAGATGAGATTAGTTTGGCAGGATTTGTTCTTCATAAATCCATGTCGGCTCCTAGTAAAACTTCCTAAATGTTAGAGCCATGACAGCAGGAAAAACTTCCCAAAAACTTCCTAACTGTTAGAGCCAAACAACAATGGAACCAATTACCTAGAGAGGTAGTGGGCTGTCCGACACTGGAGGCATTCAAGAGGCGGCTGGACAGCCATCGGTTGAGAATGCTTTGATTTGGATTCCTGCTTTGAGCAGGGGGTTGGACTCGATGGCCTTGTAGGGCCCTTCCAACTCTACTATTCTATGATTCTATGATAATCACTGCATTGTTTTCAAGGTGCTTACAGATTGACTGGTCTATAATCTGCTCCAGAGTTTTTCCAGGGATTGATGTTAGGCTGACTGATCTGTAGTTCCCCAGTTCCTCCTTTTTTGCCCTGTTTGAGGATAGGGACAACATTATCTCTCCTCTAGTCATCCGGCACTTCACCAGTCCTCCATGATTTCGCAGAAATAATAATATAATAATATAGGCATTTTTATAAATATTGTTTAGTTGGTGAACTGCATCCCAAAATTCTAATAAATGCAAATTTTGAAAGATGGCTGTGTTTTGGTTCTCATATTGTTTCAGAAATTGTGAATTTGATAAATTCTGCTTGAAATGCAAACTGAATCAAAATTCTCACCCATCCCTAGTGACAAGTGCTCGAATGTGTTGTGAACTGTGAGCCCTGAATTCCAAGGGAGTTGCACATTCAGGCAATTCCATATTATTCCATTAAAGCCAAGTTAAACTGATTCTACATGATAGCAGTATTAATGAGGATCAGTAAACAGTGCAGGCAATAACCTCAGGCCAGGCACAGAAAATCACAGGAATGGAATCCTGCTACAGAATTAGAGACAACCCATTACTGCATAAGAAGATGGATCCTAGAACAGCCTGACTTACCCCACTGCAGCAGGGATGAGGCTCCAGTATATACAAATGGATATTGAAGGTCACCAGTGACATCATCACACATAGCTGACTTCCTCTGATTTGACAGTGCCTTGAGAACATCTTGAGGCATTCTCTGGTCTAGTGGCCATTTAATAGTTGATTTTGTAAAGGATTTAGATCCTTGCAGAGGGAGCGCTTGTATTCAGATAAGCATAAAAATTAAGTCTGCCCCATTGCTTTTTATGGATCTGGATCTGGAGGGAAGCAGGGTTCTGAACATTAACAACTGCAAGTGATATCTGAACAGGAGTTGGTTAGAAGTACTCATATTTCAGAAAGCACTTGTTTTGTGATGGAATGTGGATTATAACACCTTGCTGTCTGTGTGTGTGTGAGAGAGAGAGAGGGGTGGGGTTGGGACAGCATTTCCTTCATTTACTTATTGAAACCTTTTAAACTTGAAATTTGATTGCAGGCCAGGGCATTTTTCATGGAATCTCCAAAAGATCCCTAAAGTTATAATAACTGATCTTCTTGTATTTCAACTTGAGTTTAGAATACTGGGGTTTTTTTATGTGAGAAGCAGCCATTTTAAATTTCAGCATGAGATTAGTATTGAAAGAGTGCTTTTCTGAAGTGTGCTCAAAGGGATGCACATACGTTATCTCTGGCCCCCATTTATGTCCCTCTTCACGAAAGCTGTGTGTGCTGAGACAGGGCTGCAGTTGGATGCATGTGCAAAGCATGTTCTGTGAGCTGGCAAAAGCAGGATGTACATATCATTTCCCTAATATGGGGGTCGCCTTTATTGGTAACCCAGGTAGAGGTCCTGGATTCTGAGCTTTCGTTACTATTTTAAAAAGTAAGTCTTAGCCCTCCTAGAAAGAAAAGTTAAGAAACATCATGTGCAAGTACCCTTCTCAGCAATTTCTGTGAAATAAACCAGCCTGGCTGCTCCAGTCTGTGCTTTTAACGAGTGAGTACAGTGGATACAGGATGGCAATCTAGGCTTTGGTTGGGGATTGGCATGGGGGAAAACAGGGTTTATAGGCCTCTAACACAGGGATTGCCAACCAGAAGGCACATTTCAAAATTTGAGAGAGTGCTGGTGGCACCAGTCACAAAATGGCTGCCATGGATGGTGTGGCATATAACAAAAGTAGAGAGCAGTCGTGGTGAAACTTTCCCATAACTGTATTTCCATACTAGCAAAGACTTTATCTGTTGAATTTCTGCCTGCCATATGGCTGTTAAAGGCACAAGAACCATGTTTTTACACAGAGCTAACCCTAAACCAAAGCCAAGGCTGCCATCCTCTACCCACTTACCTGGAAATGAGTCCCATTAAACCCAAAGAAACCTACGTCTAAGCAGAGTTTGGAAAAGTTACTTTTTTGAACTTCAACTCCCATCAGCCCAATCCAGTGGCCATGCTGGTTGGGGCTGATGGGAGTTGTAGCTTAAAAAAGTAATTTTTCCAAGCTCTGCGTCTAAGTAGACATATATACCATTGTATACCATTGTACTATATGTCAACTAGATAGTGACTTCTTAATGAGTCCCTGGCTTTAGCTCCTGCAAAGCAGAAAATATGCATAAGCCTCTTTGCAAAGTTTTCACATTTGCCTTTTGGGAGGAGGGGATTCTTTAACATTCTTTAACATTCACCCACACTTACTGTGTAGTAGTATTTGCAGAGAAAAAAAACTGATCTCAGGAGAACCTCGCACAGGAAAGATGCATCCTGGTTTCTAAGAAAAAAGGAAGTGCAAACTATGAAGATTCCATGGACCACTAGTAAATAAGAAAGAATCAGGAACAGTGTACTAAAGGGAAGGGGAAAACAGAAGCCCTTTAGGACCCCAGGGATTCCTATTATCTGGTGTTCAAACAACTCACTTATCAATCACAGCTCTAAGTTCACTTACTGGCTAAAAACACTGAGAGGCAGGAGTAAACTATTGAATTTCTGCCATCCATATGGCTGTTAAAAGGCACAAGAACCATGTTTTTCCCCAATGCCGATGCTAAACCAAAGCCTAGGCAGCTATCCTGTACCCTCTCATTTAGCATAGAACACTTAGAAGGGTACCTGCACATATTGCTGCATAACCTTCTTTCTAGGAGGGCCAGAGACTTTTTTTTTTTAAAAAAAGCTCATATTCTGGGCTACTTGCTTCGGGGCACCATAGCACCTGCAGGTGACAGGTTGACAGCTCCTGCTCTAACAGCTGTATGTCCACAGTCAGGACCAGCAGGACAGTGCTGACTCCCCATGGTAGACATGAGGTCTAGGGACGGGATCTGCCCCCTGATGCTCCAATCCACCTCGTTCACCCCTAGCATCATGGAGGAGGAGGAGGAGGCTGGAGAAAAAGGGCCCTCCCTGCATGGAAGGATAGAGTGGCTGTTGTGGCAAAATCTGCCTGGAGCAAGGCCAGACCACAGATGTAGAACAGGAACAGGAGGTGCCATACTGCGAGGCAAGCAACAGGCTGCAGGCTAGGGTGAGTGAAAAATCTGCTTAATTTCAACCGCAGCGGTTGGAATTAAGCAGATATTCACCTATTGCAGCCTGCAGCCTATTGTTTGCCCTGCAGTGTGGCACCTCCTCTTCCTATTTTTCTTCCTCCTATGTGGTCTGGCCCTGCTGGGGAGGCTTTTGCCCCAGCAGCCACTCTGTCCTTCCCCAGGGAGAGCCCCTTGTGTCCAGCCTCCTTCTCCTCCTCCTCTGTGATGCTGGGGGTGACAGGGGTGGAGCAGATTGTGGCAGGAGGGGCGATTCCCATCCCTAATGAGGCTGTTCTGTGTAGGTTTGAAGGAAGCAGAAATAACTTTGTGCTATGCCATGCCCTGGTGGCAGATTATTTTGTGACCAGCATCCTTATCACTCAAAATTTGGAATGTACTCCCTGGTCCCAAAACATTGGCGACCCCTGACGTAATATCAATTATCTTTTCCCCTTCCAAATGTTCTTGCCTGATCAGCAGAGGAGTACCTTCTGCCTAATGCACTTCAAACTCCAACTTCAGCCAGATCCCCAGCTCCATCTATTAACTGAATCTGTTCAAATATGGTCTCTCTTAGCCTTCGCTGGGCCTAGGAATGATGGAGTAAAGCCGTGCTGGGGAACTGGAGTCCTTTGCTCTGTACCAAATGTGAAATGTTCCAAAAATACACCCAAAACTGTCTTGAAAGGAATACATTAAAATCAAATATCAAAGCTGTTGTGTATTTCATTTTCAACAGCAAAACCATCTTTCAGATTAATTTTTTTCCTTTTTTTCTGATTATTGCCTTCATGACAGAAAAATCCCCCCATTTTTCACATGGCAATAGAAACAGGATAAAGGTTATCAAGGAGAAGAGGAAAGGGTTGTATAAAGATGCTGAAGCACAAGGTACATGTAGGAATTATGTTTATGACTTGTTCAGATAAGTTTGACTGGTGTCATCAACAAGTTAGCTCAATTAATTATTTTTGAAACAGATGACCTTTTCCTCTGGTATGCTGTTTCTGTCGAGTCATTTCATTCCCCCCCACCGGGATGCAATAATGTGCTTACAGGAGGTGTGAGCAGAAGAAAATATCTGAAATTCTTTTAAAGATCAATTGATTTAAAAATTTCAAAAATGCTGTAAATTGAGATGCTTGTTGAATATAAAAGGTGTGTTGTTGATGGCTACCTGTGATTCCCTATTGTGAGGAGAAATTGTCTCATATGGGCATGGCAGGGCACTGAGTATGGTCTTATACTAGGTGTAGGGAACCTCGAGGCCAAATGTGGCCCTCCAGACCTTTTTCTCAGGCCCTTGAGACTCTCCCCAGGCCACACACATTCTCCAAATCCACACCCCTCACCTTGTACCCTCCTTGAGGGTTTTTGCCTGGCTGGAATGGGTTGAACTCTGATAATAACTCTTGCTTGCCTGGGTGGGGATGGACATGTGAGCTTGTGTAGAAACTCACCTTCTGTACAAAGGTGAAATGGGCATTTGTTGCTCTGCTTGCTTTTGCATCTGATCCTGCCAACCACTGGCATGTGGGCCCTTGACAGAGAAGACCTTTGCTCAGAAGGAAATGTGGACCTTGGGCTGAAAAAGGTTCCTCACCCCTGCCTAAGATGGATTAACTTCTCCATTCTGCTGTGCTTGGTGAAAGAAACTTGTGAAGGATCACAGCAATGTGTGTTGTCCTGCTGTGGATGAACCATGGCTTATGAAGCCATGAATGAGCATTGGGGCCAAACATTCCGCCTCTCACCTTTCTCTTCCCTCTCTCAGCACATGCCAGCTTTGCTATCACTACTACCATGATGGCTATGCTCTGCCTCCATGCTCAGAGGCAGTATGCTTCTGAATTCCAATTGCAGGAGTGTCTTGTGCTTAGGTCCTATTTGTGAGCTTCTCATAGGCATCTGGTTGGCCACCGTGAGAACAGGATGCTGGACTAGATGGGCCACTGATCTGATCCAGCAGGCTCTTCTCACGTTCTGAAGCTCTGAAGGTTTATTTTATTTATTTATTTATTACATTTATATACCACCCCATAGCCAAAGCTCTCTGGGCGCTTTACAGCAATTAAAAACATTAAAAACAAATATACAAATTTCAAAACACAAAAACAATTTAAAAACACAATTTATTTTTTTTAAAAAAACAATTTAAAAACACATGCTAGAATGCCTGGGAGAAGGTTAATCTGAAGCAAACCATTGTCTCTTCTTAATGCCATTTCTTTTTCTTTTGTTGCGTGGATTGTTCAGATATTGCTTCTTTCCACCCTTACCTTTATGCTTGATGATATTAGAAGTGAGACCTAGGCTTGCCTGCTGCCTTTCAACTGTCTTTGTTGTGAATAGCATTGGGAGATCCTGTGGTTATTTCAATGCAGGATCTCCACTTGTTGTTATGTGCCTCCAACTCGACTACGACTTATGGCGACCCTATGAATCAGTGACCTCCAAGAGCATCTGTCATGAACCACCCTGTTCAGATCTTGTAAGTTTAGGTTTGTGGCTTCCTTTATGGAATCAATCCATCTCTTCTTTGGCCTTCCTCTTTTTCTATTTTCTTCTGTTTTTCCAAGCATTATTATCTTTTCTAATGAATCATGTCTTCTCATTATGTGTCCAAAGTATGATAACTTCAGTTTCATCATTTTAGCTTCTAGAGATAGTTCTGGTTTGATTTGTTCTAAC
The DNA here is from genome assembly GCF_030035675.1 of Rhineura floridana. Classification (NCBI taxonomy): domain Eukaryota; kingdom Metazoa; phylum Chordata; class Lepidosauria; order Squamata; family Rhineuridae; genus Rhineura; species Rhineura floridana. Next base: position 291,426,464 of record NC_084480.1, read on the forward strand.
ACCCAATTATTGGTCTTTTTTGCAGTCCATGGTATACGCAAAGCTCTTCTCCAACACCACATTTCAAATGCGTTGATTTTTTTATAGGCCCCTTCCAACTCTACTATTTTATGATTCTATGATATAAAACTGATTCTGGCTGGCTTGCATTGGCTGCCTGTATGTTTCCGAGCTTGATTCAAGATGCTGGTTTTAACCTGTAAAGCCTTACACGGCTTGGGACCACAATACCTGATGGAACGCCTCTCCTGACACGAAGCCACCCGTACACTACGCTCAACATCAAAGGCCCTCCTCTGGGTGCCTACTTGGAGGGAAGCTAGGAGGCTGGCAATGAGGGCCTTCTCAGTGGTGGCCCACAAATTATGGAATGATCTCCCTGACATGGTACGCCTGGTGCCAACACTGTTATCTTTTTGGTGCCAGGTCAAAACTTTCCTCTTCTCCCAGGCATTTTAGCATGTGTTTTTAAATTGCTTTTAAAAATGTCTTTTTAAAAATTTGTATATTTGTTTTTAATGTTTTTAATTGTTGTAAACCGCCCAGAGAACTTTGGCTATGGGGCGGTATACAAATGCAATAAATAAATAAACAAATGACTAACATTCATTAATTTCAAGGGGTTTGCTCTGAGTGGAAAACAACCCAGTACATCTCATCATGGTGGGAGGTGACCTGTGTGCCTGCTTAGACTGCTGTTGAGGTGTTAACTGCAATTTCAAGGCCTGTATTCTTCTTTCTTTATTTTTAAACCAAACTTCGACCGGATAGCTTTTCAAATAAAGGCTTCTGAAAAAAGTAGGACACATGGTCATCCTAAGCCTTGCTGTGAAGAAAGAAGTTTGTCTATCTAGCTCAGTATTGTCTACACTGACTGGCAGTGGCTCTCCAGAGTTTCAGACAGGGGTATCTCCCTGCCTTACTTGGAGATGCCAGGGATTGAACCTGGGGCCTTCTGCATGCAAAGCAGTTGCTCTGCCACTGAGTTACAGCCCAGGAACAGTTTTGCCATTATGTTGCTTTTCATAACAATTAGGCCTTGGTGGAAATCCAAAAAAGGTGAATGAATTAAATGTGATTAACAGGCGCACACTTAATTTTTCTAGCTCATTATATGTTATATTTCACTGCTGTTTGCCATAGTGATGAGAGAACTGCATTCTTGTTATGATTAATTAATCTTTCAGAATTTAGAAAGATTCACACTGCTTTTCTAGGAATGGGAGAGGAAAGGGATTTTCTTAAATGCATCCTGAAAGTGATTCAGACACTGTGTGTTATCACTGTGATAAATGGCAATATAGACTGATAACAATTACAAACATATCAAACAATTGGATCTTATTAATGTTGATGAGATTGGGGTAGTGTTTAACATTTCTGCCTTCTGTGCATTAAGGTCTTGAATTTAGTGGTTTTATGTTTGTGAAATGTTGCTTCAAAAGTCTTCCTAGTCTCTCTCATCTGAGTTTGAAAGTTGCCATAGGGATGGTGGATGGTTTTGGAGAAGAGGCATTATATAATTAACAATCAAGTTACTTGACCATTATAATGAAATCTTCCTATGCCTAGAATTTGATGCCATTGTCTCTCCTTAGAGTGACGTAAATCCAAGGAGTCATTTTAAGTTCATTATATAGTATGCTCTTGGTGGTTCGAGGCAAAAGCAATCCAAATGCTTTATTACAGACAAATCACGAGAATTTTCACTGCTAGTGAAATTTCCTGTGACTTCCTTATGAGAGGAATTGCAGAGTTACTATTATCTTTTGAAGTCATAGGAAATTTTCATATCTAACGCCCCTTTTCTTTACACTGAAGGTGGATCTGCTTTTAGGTAGACTGTAGCAGTAGCACTAACATGGAGGATGCAAATAAATTAAAGAACTTTTTTTAAAAAATTCTATGTATAGTATCCAGTGCTGCTGTTTCACTTATGCAGCAGACTTCAGCGCTATGGAATTTCCTCTCCTCTCCCCTGAAGCCCCTCAGAAACTGCTCCTAAATGTTTGGGGGCCCTCTGGAGCAGATTTTGCTGGCACAGGGAGACAAGGGGGCGGGGAAGTCCTCTTGTGAAAGTGGAACTTTGCTTGCACAGCATTGGATACAACCCTATGCTTCTGAACCACGGAATTCTCTGCCATCTGTATGGCACTCACACTTCCTGAAGTGTCTTCCAAATGATGCAATGTCACACTGTATGTACATTTAAGGTTAGAAGCCCCCTCCCCTCTCTGAGTAGGACAAAGCTTGGGGATCTTCTCATCTACAGAGGGCTCAGGACCTATGCCTGCTAGTCTAGCCATAGTGGGGCTTTTATACAGTAGACTAGTAGACAGTTTGGGGAATTTAATTTTCCCATAAGTCTTCAAAGAAAAGTATGTGGCTGCCAACTTCCTGGAGTTGCTTCAGAGTGATGTGATGTCAGAGTGCGCCATGTTCTCTGAAGACCTTCTTGTAAGTATAGACACTGGTGGAGAGAAGTGTACGATACAGATGGGCAAGGATTTTGACTCAGTTCTCATTTAAAGCTGAATCTATCAAATTTGCACTATCCAAAGTGATATGAGAACTGAGACATAGCCTTCCTCCAAAATTCACACTTTTTCAAATTTTGCAATGCAGTTCGCCAACCAAACAACGTTTACAAAAATGCATATTAGGGGCAAATGTGTATAAAATTGATGAGTGAAAATAACATGCAGAAATGCATTATATGATGAGAAATTGCTTGAAATATATATATTAGTCAAAACCGCTGACAAATACATGTTTATTATGAGAAATTCACAATGAAATGCTGGAGAATTTTCATGAGGATGAAAGGTACCTAGTCCGAGGCCTAAAACTTTGCAGAGTCTTTGTTAGGGGAAGGTAAAGAGGAGAGATAGTGTAAGTAAAAGGGAGAGGGGAGCAACAGTTGCTTAAGATTCATCTGCTGAAATAAGTAATAACAACTAGCTCATACATGTGAAAGTGGGTTCCATTGAAATCACTAGGTTTTAGGATCAGGGTGTTTGGGACTTATGAAGAATGGTAACTCTAACTCTGGGATGCACAACCCAATATTCCTGGAAGGCCATTTTATATCCTTCAGATGGGCTCTTCTGATAGCATATAGGCTGCAATATTAAGCAATGAATGTTAATGACAGTATCAAAAGATTTTTCACTCTTATTAGAGGGCAGGAATGATTGAGCTGAAACCACTGAGGTTTGAACAACTTTGAGCAGCTGCAGCAGTAAATGGCACCAGAATGAAACCTAAATCAGCTGCAAAACAGCTGGCAAAGCAGATTAGGGACCCCCACTGAGTCCTCGGCTCAATTTTATGGGCTCCTTCATCATCCATGGACCTTGTCTAGTGCTGGTGCCAGCTTTCAGGGCTTCCCTACATTTCCCTGTTATTTAAGCTCAGCCCTTTTCATACTACTCCTTCCTATCAACATGTGGTTCTTTTTGTTGCACTCTTAAGGCAGAACTGTGCACTTAGCAGATAAGATTTTATAGCAGGTGCCTATTCAGAAAGGAAGAATTAATGGGAAATTGCCACTGTACTTCAATACATGTTTTCCTTGCTGTGTCATACCTTTCATAGGCTGAAAGGGGGAGAAATTGCTGCATTCTAGTATTTCTATTGGACTGTAAGCAATCAAAATTATCTCTCAAGTCGGAAGGGACATCTTTTCGCAAAACATGGCTTTATCTGGGCTCACTGTTACAAAGCCTGTTGCTGCACGTAAAGAAGCTATAGCTTTTTTTTTGTAGCAAGACGCCTGCCCTCCTCTACACTCTCTCTCTCTCTCTGTCTCTCTCTCTCTCTCAGATTTGGGGATTGTTCCATAGCATTCAAACTTTACATGTTGGTCCTGCAACAATATGTTGCAGCATGGAGGGCTTCTGTTCTGGGTTGCAGCTACCCAATTCCATACTTCCTCCCACCTGGTTTTCTGCTCCCTCCACAAAAAAAATATTCTATTGCTACTGGCCATGCTCAATACTTGTTGGACTATTTGGTTTTTCTCTCTCCCCACCCCCATCACCCTTCTGCCAGTTAGGGGAAATGTCTTTAGGAAACATTAAAGACATTTTCGATTTCTGAAAACCTTGGAATTTCTCCAAACCTGCCAATATCTCCCTGTTGTGCATGAGTGATGCCATTTTGGTTACATAATGGCACTCACAACATTGAAAATATAGGGAATGACAAGGTTTATCTGTTTACAAAGAGAATTAAAGCCTAAGAACTGCCTGGCTGAATGAGACCAAACTCCATCTAGTCCTGTACTGTTTGTAAGGCCATCCAGATGCTCATAAAGGGCTGCACCAGAAGATAATAGTTTTCCTCTCTTTTGTGCCCCCCTATTGGCTATTCAGAGGTATCCTGCTTCAGTACAGGGCATTCCCACTTAGCCACTGATCTGTCCTCTGCCAATTAGTCTAGCTTTTTTTTTATAAACCATCTAAGCAAGTGCTAAAAAAAATCCATAAGCAAATTACACACATGTACTTGTTTTTGTGTTGAACCAACTTCCATTTAGCTTCATTGGGTCACCCAGAGTATATTCACTGAGAGCGCCTTTTGAGAGATGTTTAATTGAAATCTCTGTGGCTCTTGTACAGAATAGAAATTTACATCTAAACTTGAATGAGAACGTGCTTTCAACAATGATTTTTCAAAGAGACAATAAAAAGAGCAGAAACTGTTGCTTTCCTCTTCCAGTGAAATGGCTGCATGGTAAGCATGTGCATGCTTACTCAGAAGTAAGTCCTACTGAGTTAAATGGGGTTTTCCCACAAGTACACAATGCACAGGAGGAGCATAGCTTCATAATTGGAGGCCAGGTTGGACATGGGCCCGAGGGCCTCTGCGGCTCAGAAGGGTCCCTCCTTAATCTATAGGCTGGGGCTGGGAGGGTGAAGGTCCACGATCTGTGCCAGTGTCAGATTGTGGAGTGTGATTTGTGCCCCAGGGTAAGGGATTGATGCCCCTGCCACCATTGCTGCCAATGGCAGGTGTGTGTCTGCAGCACACTAGTGCACTGACGTGGTGATGTGGGAAGTGGAGCAGCCAGGCCTATTTAATCCCATGCTGGCTGCATGGGGGGCATCACAACCCTGTGGCAAGGCCCCCCTGAAATCTGGTGACCAAGGGCGCACTCATGCCTGCTAGCCAAGGCACCAACTGTGTCAACTGTGACTCAGACTAGTAGCACAGAAGGCAGGGAGCCCAATAGTAGGTGGAGCCACAGCCAATAATAGGCTGAGCCAACTACATTTATTATTTATTTATTTATTATTTAAAATATTTCCATCCTGCCCTTCTACCCTATAATAGGGTACTCAGGGGAGCTTTCAATAAAATCAAGCATGTACATACTAAAAATTGTACACAATAAATATCACAAAAACATTAAAATAAATTAAAATACATAAAATACTACACACACACACACATAGGGAGTGGTACTGAAGGGACTACAGAAGTAAAAATTAACATAGAAGGCATAAAATCAGTGTCGGGCTCTACCCTCGGTCCCTCCCAAAGGCTCTCTGGAACAAGATCGTTTTCAGAAATCGCTGGAAAACCATCAGGGAGTGAGCAGAGCGGGCTTCTTCAGGTATGGTATTTGAAAGCTTGAGGACCACAGCTAAAAAGGCTCTTTCCCATGTGCCTGTCAGTCTAACATCTTTCATTCCAGGCATGCAGAGGAGACAATCTTAAATCCCGGGCAGGTACATACGGATGTATGTGGTCCCTGAGGTACGTTGGTCCAAGGCCGTTTAGGGCTTTAAAGGTCAGAACCAGCATTTTGAATTAGGCCCGGAAACAAATTGGGAGCCAGTGGAGTCAATAAAGCACACGAGTGATATGCTCCCTGCACCAGTTAATATTCTGGGTGCTGCATTTTGAACCAACTGTAATTTCTGAACCATTTTCAAAGGCAGCCCCACATAGAGTGCATTGCAGTAATCAAGCCTCGATGTCACCAATGCATGTATCACTGTGACCAAGTCAACTGCTTCCAGGAACGGACGCAGCTGGCAGACCAATTTGAGCTGGCCAGGAGCACTCCTGGTTACCGCAGCCACCTGATATTCAAGCAGCAGGGCAGGATCCAGGAGGACTCCCAAACTGCGGGCCTGCTCCTTCAAGGGGAGTGCAACCCCATCCAGAATACGTTGCAACCCTATCCCTGGGGCAATTTTCCCCTTGACCAGCAACACTTCTGTCTTGTCTGGATTAAGTTTCAGTTTGTTCGCCCACATCCAGCCCTTCACAGCCCCCAGGCACCGGTTTAGGATGAGCACTCCCTCCCTGCAATCACGTGGTAGGGAGAGATAGAGTCAAGTGTTATCAGCATATTGATGACATTGTACTCCAAATCTCTGGATGACCTCTCCCAGCGGTTTCATATAAGTGTTAAAGAGCATGGGAGACAGAATGGAACCTTGCGGTACTCCACAGGCCAACGACCAGGGGGTTGAGAAGTAGTCTCCCAGCACTACTTTCTAGGTGCTGTCCATCAGGTAGGACCGAAACCACAGTAAAACAGTGCCTCATCCCAACCAGACGGCCCAGAAGGATACCATGGTTGATCGTATCGAAGGCCGCCAAGAGGTGCAGCAGCACCAACAGGGATGCCCTCCGCTGCCCGGTATAGGTCATCAAGCAGGGTGACCAAGGCAGTCTCTGTCCCATGTCCAGGCCTGAAGCTTGATTGAAAAGGGTCTAGATAGTCTGATTCATCCAGGAAAACTTGGAGCTGAGCAACCACTACCTTCTCAGTCACCTTGCTCAAAAAGGGGAGATTAGAGACTGGGTGGAAGTTATTAAGATCCACAGGGTCTAATGAAGGCTTCCTTAACAAAGGTCTTATCACAGCCTCCTTCAATAATGTGGGCATAGAACCTTCCCTTAGGGAGGTGTTAATTAAATATGTCAACCAGTCAACCACTCCCACTCTGGCAGATTTGATTAAACAGGATGGGCAAAAGTCAAGGGAACAAGTAGTGGCCCTCGATTCTCCTAGAATCCTGTCCACATCCTCAGGCTTTACAAGCTGAAAAGTATCCATAGAAAAATGACCAGAGGAAGCCTTGGGGACATCTGGCACAACTGTAGTTAATGAGGAGTCCAAGTCCGTCCGAGCAATTTTATCTGCAAAGTGCCTCACAAACATGTCACAATGAGCGACTGAGGGCTCAGAGTCTAATATAGGCCAGAGCCCCAAAGACCCCAGACAACATAGAAAAGCATCGGCGGACGACACTGAGCAGATGCAGTGGTGGCAGACAAGTGAACTTTCTTCACATACACTGTATATACACTGTACAGTGACGATACCCAGCTCTGTTTCTCTGAAACATCTGAATCAGGAGAGGCAGTGCAAGACCTGGATCGGTGATGGGCTGGATAAGGGCCAACATACTGACTCTGAATCCTAGCAAGATAGAGGCACTGAGGGTAGAGGGTTCCTGAGTCTGGATAATTGGATGGGGTCATACTCCCTCTGCAAGAGCAAGTTTGTAGTGTGGATCCATCTTGGTTACTTGAGGCTCAGATGACATCAGTGGCTTTGGCTGGTAAGACAGATGCTGCCATGATTGGACTAGGATAGCCTGATCACTGTTGTCCATGCAGTGGTAATCTCCAGGCTGGAATACTGTAATGTGCTCTATGTGAGACTGATCTTGAGGTTGGTCTGGAAGCTGCAGCTGGTGCAAAATGCAGCGGCTGAACTGCTCACTGGGGTAGGATATTGCCAACCCCATTGCTGAAAGAATTGCACTGGCTGCCAGTTAGTGACTGGCTAAGTTGAAGGTGCTGGCTTTGATGTACATAGCCCTATTAAGCTTCGGTTCAGGATACCTGAAAGATCATTTCACCCCTTATATAACCAGTCAATCACTGCACTGTGCAGGTGAGGGCTTCCTGCTGTATCACTTGTTTGCTCACTTGGGCTTCTTTTTGGAGGAAGGGTGGGATGTAAATTTAATAATAAAAACAAAATACAATCTTTCTGCTTTTGTCCCCTTCCTCCTCCCTGCTGAGTTCTACTGAGCGTAAAGATACCCTTATGTTCTGCTAGTTCCAGTGAGTTTCCACCTCTTTTTTTTAAAAATGGGAGCACATGACTCTAGTCAAACCATGCCCCTTTTTACTGTAAAACCTGGTGGGAGCAACCTGGGTGTGTGTGTGTGTGTTTTTTTTAATTCAGCTTCAAAGAGATTTCACAACTAATCGGCAATTGAACATGTTCCCCTCCAGGTGTGGCCAATGGAAATGCTTTGCTGTTGGTGACTAGTGTGCTGACAGCCTCACACTAAGGAGGAAGAAGCTGACAAGCAGTGTCATCCCTTAGGCTGATTTTTTTTTAAAGTAGGAAGGCAGGTAGGTGGGGGCTGGCAGACTGATGTTGGTTGGGCATTGCTCCAATGGGCCAGCCTCCGCTGCAGGTAACCTCAGCTAGCCTCCTGAATCTTTTAGACCTGAACCCAGTGCAGTATACCTGATCTGTGTTAGAGAGTGCAGAAAGAAGGAAACTGTGTGAAAAGAAACCTGTTTGGGGCCAGATGGTGCTTCCCAATATGAAGTATTTTTTCCATGTGTGCTTTATAAAGCTTCAGTAATCCCTGTGTTCCTACACCACCTGTCTGTCTCCATTTCAGGAAGCAGAACCTGATGCTTTTTGGCAAAGCACGATGCCAAGTCTGAGCTGCTGCTGAAGCAGCAGCCGCAGCAGTCAAACTTCTTTAATGTCAGGCAAACAGAAGGAAGGCTGATTACTTTTCACATCTGAAAGACTCATAATACCACCACTCAGCCATATATAAGAAGCTGCAGGGAGCTGTGGTTACTAAGAAGTCATCTGCTCGGAAAAATGCCCATCCTCCTGGAACTGCAGTGTGCATTTCCTCCTACTGAACCAGAATATTAAAAGTTAAACAGGGTCACCTGAAACCTTGCTACCTCCTAAGTGGTTCTGAATAACCTTTCACACTTCAAAAATTATTTCAGGACATGATTTTCTGTTTCTATAAAGGCCAAGCTACACACATGACACTGGGCCACATTAAAAAAAAAAAGGAAAAGGAAAAGCAACAGGCTGCAGTCTTGAGCAGAGCACCACCATGGAGGTGGGAGAGGCTACTTAACCCTTTCCCCTTGGGGCATTTTCTGTCCAAAAACACCCCTCCTAAAGCTGCATTAATCCATGTGGGGGAACCGATATGGAAAACTTTATCTTTTCCCATGCAAGGAGAAAAAGAGCTCATGTGGCATCACAGGGGCACAAAGTCTCAAAACTAATGAGTACCTAAGATCTGATTTTCTCATGTGTGAATTTTGATGCTTGGGCAATAATGCCATTGCAAACAAAAACAATGCTAGAAACAGCTGTCTAGCACTACATGTCATGATAGCTTTTTCCTGTAGCACATTATGTTTCCCGCCCCATCCCTGATGATCAGTGTTTTGCTTTGGTCCAGTAGGCGGCAGTAGAACACCAGGATACCCTAAACTTATTAGAGAAGGAAATGAATTGGATCCTCTTAAGTGAACATATATACCTCTGCATGCAAAGGATCACACCAACGGTGAAAATAGGGAACTGATAGTCCAATTGCTATTTCTGCAACCAGACTGCCCATTTGTTTTGCAAGCCTTACGTACTATATTTTTCTCATTTCAACTTTTTTGTGGGTCAACATTTTTTTTCTTCACACCCTTTCTAAAATGAATGTTTTGATGCTGTGTTTTTAAGGGGAAGAAAGCAGCAGATAACTTGCTGTGCAACTCCCTCTGGAAAGCTTTCCCCCCTCCCCCATGCTTTTTCTTCCTTTATTCATTTAATATACACATTTAATTATTTAGATGTGCATGCTTCTCGGATGCTCAGAGCAGCTCACAGCATTTTAAAAAACAATGAATGCTAAACGATACAGTACATGGAAATCTAACTGCATAATTCACAATGACTTAGTACTCATAACTTTAAAATTTTAAAAAGTGAGCATGTCAGCTGCTGAATCAATAAGTAGGACTGTTGGCATTGATATTGGGGAGGGGTGGGGAGTGTGAATGTTGCCTTGGACATCTGAGCCTATAGGTGAGCTGTATTTGAGGGAGTCTTTTTCATATCCAAAATCAGTTTTCCCCAACCTCTTGCCCTCCAGATGTTGGACTAGAGCTCCCATCACCTCTGACTGCCTGGGGCTGATGGGAGTCGGATCCCACCAGCATCTGGAGGGTACCAACTTGAGGAAGCTGCCTAAGACTCATCTACCAATAATGACAAATTCTGTAAGGTCAGGACAAGCAGAATATAATGTATGAACAGAAATACATTGTCCTGCTGGTTTGATTACTCTGGCTTGGATCCAAAGTGCCTCAAGAGCAGGAACAACTTTCACATGCACACAACAGAGCTGCTGATTTCACAAGTAGAGAGGATCAATAAGAGCCATAGAAAATCAAAGACAACAATGAAAAGGACAGATCCATGAAAGACAGAGGTAACATCCATACTGTACATTTAAAGTGCATGGCTTCCCCGAAGGAATCCTGGGAACTAGTTTACCTCTCACAGAACTACAGTTCCCTTGTGCATTCCTTGTGAACAGAGATTGTTGACTACTGTGAGAACTGTAGGTCTATGAAGGGAATAGGGGTTTCCGTCTCCTAACACCTGGCAGCACCCTTAACAAACTACAGTTCCCATGATGCTTTGGGGGAAGCCATAACTCTTTAAAGTGGCATGATACTGCTTTAAATGTGTAGTTCAGATGGGGCCTTATATATATTCCTTCTGGCCTCAGCAATTTTAACAAAGCCTTTAGAAAACAATATATTTATTTAAAATATTTCTATCCTGCCTTTCTGCCCTATAATAGGGCAGTCAGGGCAGCTTACAATAAAATTGCACACATAAATAATACAAATGTACACAATAAAATACACACACCAAAAAAAACTTAGTAGTTGTTACCCCCACCTTACTGACACAACCTCCGGATGTCGAACTGGAACTCCCTTCATCCCTGACAGGCTGGGGCTGAGGCTAGCTGACTGCCACACAGGATTCTGTGCTGTAAGCCAAATTCTGCCTCTGGATGAGCTACAACCAGGGTGTGAAGGCAGCAGCTCTCCACTGTTTGCCCCATTTTCTAGTTCTCAGGGGTTCAATTTAGCTATCATTCCCTCTATTTCTAATGTCCAGGCTGTGAGTGCTGTTGCTCATGTAGTTAGGACAGCACCATCCACACACAAGACGGAGGTATTAGGAGGACTGGGGGACACCAAGATGTGCCGAAGTACAAAAAGCTTTAGAACAAAAATCTTAAGGGGAAAAACTTCCCCCGAATGATCGATGAATGCCGAACATTCTCATTGGCTACAGAATGATGACTGACTGTTGGGAGACAAAAATGGTAAAACTGGGACCCCATCCCTCACCATACATTTAAAGCACATTTAAGGCACATAACTTCCCCCACAAAGAATCCTGGGAACTCTGATTTACTCCTCACAGAGCTACAACTCTCAGCTCCCTGAGCAAGCTAGAGTTCCCAGGATTCTTGGGGGAAAGCCATGTGCTTTAAACGTACACTGAGGGTATGACCTTAAAAGAAGGACAATGGAACTGAGTGCATAGAATCCTAATCAGCGGCACTTTATACTGCAGCGTTTTGTTGACGGTCCCAGTTGCTGTAGCTAATAGCCCTTACCATTCCCCATGAATTTGTCTAATCCAGGGCTAGCTAATGTGGGGCCCTCCAAACCATGGTGGACTCCAGCCACCATGATTCCTGATAATTGGCCATGCTAGCTGGGCTTGATGGCAGTTGGAGTCTAGCGACATCTGGAAGTCACCATGCTAGCTATCCCAATCTACTGTAACCCCTTTTTAAAAGCCAGTAGATGTATACTCTGAGTGGCAGCAGTTCTCCAAGGCCTCACCCTGGAATCTGAGAAAGATGGAATGTTGTACGTATTCCCTACTTTTGAAGGTCCAGTGCAGCAAAGAAGGTGGAAGGAAAGAAAACCGTGACCCAAGGGAGACAAGCAGTCAGAACAACCCACACCACTCTGTTGCAGCAGCCAAAGTATGTTGGGTTTGGCTGGGTGTTGGCATGATAAATCTTTGCTTTAAAAGAGTCACTTGCAGCTGAATTATTAAAGGCACAATTATAGGGCAGTTATTGGGGGGGAGACTCTCAAGTATGCCCTTGGTGTCCACAAATGCTGCGCACAGATAACTGAAATGTAAAGAGGAAGCCACTGTATATTGAAAGATAAGTACTTCATTTGGGTCCAGAATGTAAGTCCTTATAGGCAGTGCAGCTTAAATCCACTTTCTTCATCTTTCTGATCTAGAAACTAGGATGACCTATGGGGGTCATAAGAAGGATCACATCCAGCATGTTTGGTTCTCTCGGTGCCCAACCACAGGCTTATGGAAAGCTTGAAAGCAGGAAATGAGAGTAATAGTCCTCTCCCACTGTTATTCCCCAGTGACATATTCAGAGGCATGGTGCTTCTGATCCTATAGATAGTGCACAACCATCATCGCTAGTGGCCCTTCTAGCCTTATCCTCTGTGAGTGTGTCTAATCTTCCTTTAAAGCTGCCCAAGTTGGTGGCCAGCACTATATATTTTGGTAGCAAATTTCATAGTTTAACTATGCACTATGTGAAGAAGTGCTTTCTTTTGTCTGTCTTGAATCTCCCAACATTTAGCTTCATGTACTCAAAGTGTATGTTCTGTTCTTCAGTTACAGCCTCTCTTGCAGTGATCTGTCTTTCTCAGAAGTTACCAAGGAAACATTCTGTTTCTGAGATTGCGTGCAGAGTTTAGATGAGGGGGGTTAAAAAGAAATTTGGAATTTTATATTTGAACAGCAGCTTTTGAGTCGCTCTGTAGAAGGTAGTGCTGTAGCGTTAACATAATGAAATGCTGTGCAATTTGGAAGATTAAAGGATTAAAAATATGCCTCTGTAGCAACTGCCTGCTGTCCTCGATTTGACCCATACATTAACATTTTTTTCAAATGGCTTTTATGCTACATAAGAAATATTGTACAGCTTTTCATGTCTCGCCCAATGTAAATCTTGTAATCTAGAGAATGTCTTTCTCTTCTCTTTCTGTGTAAGGAAATTGAGTACTGCTGAGCTAAAATGTGTGGGTATATGCTTTGTGAACATTTCCACCCTACCCCATGAAACACATTGCACTTTTATTGTGATGTTTTATACACAGTTGCAAAAGAGTGAAAATATCCTCAAGGTAGTGGGTGTTGGACAGAAAGCAGAATATGTTCTGCGTTCTGCCTCAGCTGTTCATTTGTAAACAACACAGGACTAAACTGGAACAGGGTAATAGTACTTACTAACCTGGTGTTGGTGTGCAGTGGAACTGCCAGCAAGCCAGCCCAAGTTGCCTGATCAACAGTGATGTACTCCCTTGTTCTCTTCTCCCTTCCGAGTGAAGGCAATGGATGGTTTCATTTGCTCTCACTGATAACACCATGAAGCCAAATTTATGTGGCTTCACACAGGATCCCTGATTGGTTGGCAATATCCGGTGAAGAAGTCCTTAAGGTTAAACAACAACAACTTGATGCCAAAGAAAAGCAGATGGAGGAAACAATAACTCCGAACCGACATGAACAAATTTGCAAAAGAATTAATGGTAGGTTCCTCCACCACAGTCCCTTTCCCTGTCCACATGGGAAGGAATGTAGTTCAGTGGTAGAATACATGTTTTGCATACAGAAATTCCCCAAGTCAGTCCCTGAGATATCCAAATAGCAATGGGAAATGCTGCCCTTTGAAACCTTGAAGAGCCACTGCTGGTCAGTGTAGACAGTATTGAGCTAGAGCATGGATGAGAATGTTTTTGGACTCCCATCAAACCCAGCCAGCATGGCCAATAGTCATGATGGCAGTTTTAGTCCAACCTTCCTCAACCTGGTGCCCTCAAGGTGTTTTGGACCACAACTCCTATTTCGTCTTGGTCAGCAAAACATCTATAGGGTATTGGAAAGGGAAAGAGTGTTGTACTTCAACAGGTTTACCAATTCTGAGCTAGATGGACCAGTGATCAGACATGGTATAAGGTAGTATCCTATGACAAGTTTTGTACTAAAACTCTTAATCTCATGAAAATTTGGTGCTGCGTTGAAATTGAGATGAGGGTGAAAAGTGTGGAAGGTCTTCATACTGGGGGAAGGCAGAACATTAAACAGTCTATACTGAAGGCTGAGGCCTCCAAAACTCCCAGGAGAATGCATGCAAACTTGTAACTGAGGTGTTAGAAGTCCTAAATATGCACTATAGTTTTCACTGTGATGTACTACCAATATGAATAAGATTAATTGGCATCTCCTTGTTCTATGCTAGTCTGATACAGGTCCATGAACTTTCTGGGTGATGGACTGGGACTGGTTAAGACAGTTGGTGTCAGGTAGCAGGTGGCAGAAAGTCAGAAGCAAGGTCTGTAGGATGTTCCCATGGAGTCTAGATGCTGCTGTGATGAGAGCCAGACCTTAACCAAGCTCTGGAGCAAGGCTTTTAATAGCTCATCAGCTGTGCGTTGGAAGCATCTGTGAGGCATTGGACCACACTCTGCCCCCTTGAGCAGCCTCTAGGTGCACCTTCTGCCCAATTCAATTATTCCTGCATGTGAAAGTTATATAGTCATTTGGGGGTAGGGGGCACACAAACTAATGCTTAAAGCAAACACTGTTCATTATTTCTGCTCAGCTTTGAATAGAGGGCAACTATATTCATTGTTGGCTGATCTAGCTAAAGGTAACAGCTTATTTCACTGTTTAAGCAAGCACATTACAATGATTTCTAGTTGCTTCTTTATTTTCCATGTGATACAAATCTGTGACAATACATATATATATAATTTCATGTTGACTGCAGCGAGATTGCCTTCCGACATGAGTTATTACTTTAGTCAGGCCAAAATTTTGACAACCAGCAGAGATTTAGAGCTTTGTTTGCTTATCCAGTGTGGACAGCAAAGTAATGGTCCACAGGAGCAATGGGGGGGGGAGTGTCTACTGAAAATGCATGCCTTGTGATTGTTATTCTCAACATGACTGCAAAGCCTGTCTGTCTACCAAGGCCTCTTTATAATTCCACATAGCAATTAGAGACAGGTCTATGTAATGCTACTGAAATTGCTCATCCATTGTGAATGAATACTACAGGGGTTTGCTTTTGGCTTAGTGTGACACCACAATTTATACTGAAATACTGAATAAATTCAGAAACGTATAGCTCTTAGAAATACATCTTGTTGTTGCTGCTGTTGTTACTTTTTTTTTAAAAAAATAATAGTTTGCAAAATCTTGTGCAAAACACAGCTCTAGCAAAAGGGGTGAGGACTTGGCCAAGCTCCACGGCAGGCCACAGTTAGGGAGTACCAATTCTGGCACAGGCAGACTCTAGTCCAAAAGATCCATGGCAGATGACATGGTCAAAAACAGGCTGTGGATTGGGCTCTGGATCAAGCAGGTGAGGCAAAGCAAGAGAGTCTGTGTAATATCAAGCCAGTTACTCAATCAAAAATGTAATATGTTTTTCTAAGAGATCAGGGAACAACCCTAGCCCCCCTCATTTTGGCTGCCGGTGGGGGTTAGGCTATGGTGGAAGTGCCTGTCTACTGACCTCCACCACTGGAGATCCCAGCTGTGCTAGCAGAAATTACTACCAATGGTGCTGGTGCTAAGTGCACAAGAAAAGCTATCACTGGTGCTTTGAAACATATGACAATGAATTGCACATGGCACCCTACCAGAGCCAGCTCCAGGCATGCGGGAGCCCTTGGGCATCAGCGTGCCCTGGCCCCCCGGTGGGTGGATGGGTGGGTGTGCATGCACGCACGTATGCGTATGCTCGTGGCACCCCACGGCCCCTCTACCTGTCTAGTCTTTACCATTGCCCTTAATGAAGATGGCGGCCGCGGTTTCCCTAAGGGGAATGAAGCCTCCGTCGCCATCTTTGTTGATGGCACACGTGCGTGCTGTGCACGCACATCTCTGCCATCAACTAAGATGGCGGCAGTGGCTTCAGTACCTTAGGGAAGCTGCGGCTGCTATCTTCATTAAGGGCAATGCTAAAAAGCCGGCTGACAGGTAAGTGGGGTGTGAGGGGGGGCACGGATTCACGGAAGGTGAGCGGAGGGCCCCTCAGGGGCTCCTGTTGCTCCGGGGCCCTTGGACCAGTGCCCAACCTGGCCGCCCTTTAGAACCGGCCCTGCACCCTACCACTGGTGGTGTTCCCACAATTGGTAGCCAATGTCAGGCCCTGAAACAATGTTACGAGGACAGAGCGGAGCCACCCCTGAGAGGAGCCCAATTTGGGCCCTTCTGCTGTGCCAGCCTGGAGCTGAGGTAACAAAAAATAAAAAAATAAAGAACCCCCACACACTCACCGCACCTTCTGTCATGACTGGTGCAAGCTGGCATGGCTTTTGGAAGAAGTGGTTGTCTACTACTCTGCCCTGGCAGGGGTTTGGATTGCTCTGTTAATAATTTAAAGGCTTCCGTTCTAGAACTTACATTTTCTGAAGTAGCTCATTTCTGTAAATCATCTTGGGCTTCATCCAGTGAACATGTATCTGCCAGTAAGGGCAAATGACACAGTATGTTAAGCATGCTTTTTAGGACAGGGGTGGAGAATCTTTTGGAGTCTGAGGGTCACATTTCCTTCTGAGCAATCTTCTGGGAGCCACATGCCAGTGGTGGGCAGGGCCAGCAGCAAAAGTGGGTGGAGCGATGAATGCAAATATTATCTTTCTACCGAAGGCTACTTTCTACATGCACTCACTTATCCCTCTGTCTCCTCCATCCATCCAGATTGGCAAGAGACATGACCAGAGTTCAGTGACACATTCTATCCAGGCAAAAGCACTCAAGGAGGGTGCAATGTAGGGCCAGTGAGGAGTGTGGCCTGGGGTCAGGGGATGCGAGTCGGGAAGAGTTTGAAGGCCATATAGAGAGGCTTGGAAGGCCACACTGGGCCCTGAGGCCTGAGGTTCTCTGGCTCTGTTTTGTGAGGTGTGCTTAAGGGGGCTGCTTTTACGTTGAAAGAAAAGCAGCACCTTCAGGAGCAAGGGATTTTAAGCAGGTACCCAGATTCAAACTAAAGCCAGGAGGCTGCTTTTCCTTCAGAATAAAAGTGACCGGCTTAAGAGAGCTGTGTTGACTATAACATGTAGTTTAACCTTAAGTCCCATTAAATATGTTGGGACTTAGTTCAAAGCAAATGTCATTGGTTTGGGTTGTTTGTATGGAAATAAAATTTTACCAAAGTATTTGACTCAAAGTCAGCTTGGGAGAATTGTTGGCATTTTCAAATTTATTTTCAAGCAGTTGATGCAAAAATGGGCCAAAAGCCACTGCGTCTAACATCATGCTCCTGTATATATCCTTGGCTGCCGCAAATGTGTCTTCTGCCAATTTAGAGAAAGAGATTTGAATGCATAATATTTTGAGAGAGCAGTTTCAGAGGAATGTTAATATTGTTCCGGATGAATATTCCAATTATGTTCTTGAAGCGTTTAGGGCTGTTGGTTACCCAAATATCCTAAGCAAGATGAAGATTCAGCACATCAGTAGCTCCACATTTACATCTTCAGCATTTCAGAAGTTCTTTGCAATGCAAAATCTTAATGCTAATCAGAATTTGCTGTATCATCTTCCCGGATACCCTTCAAGAGTCACAGTACCAAGCTGTAGAAAATATAAAAATGCAGTTGAGAGGACTTAGTGCAACTCTGTACCAGCACCCATGTGAGATAGGATGTAAGATAAAAGAGAATCTATCTACCCCAGTCCATTTTGTTTGGCTACTATGCAATCAAGAAAAGTTCTTGTTTGCTCATCACAATGTTGAAAGGAACTGACAACAGAAGACTGTATCTTAGTGGACACCTTCAGGATACCAGCACAAAATACTGTACTGTATAAAGCTCTTTGTACTGTGCCATAGACTTAGGTCAGTCTTCCCTAACCTTATGCCCTCCAGTTGATTTGGACTGCAATTCTCATCATTGTAACTGTTGGCAATGCTGGCTAGGGATTATGGGAGTTGCAGTCAAAACGATGCAACAGGTTGGGGAAAATTGACTTAGATCTTCCTTGCCCAAGTGATTTCTCAGCCCTTGTTAGAGTGCACCACAAAACAAATTCTCATAGACACATGATTGCTTGAGGAAAACTGATGGAACAATCAAGGCTCTAGCAGGGATACCTAAATATTTACTTGGATGGAGCCAAGTTACTACTACCACTACTACCACCACCACTACTACTACTACTACTGTTGTTGTTGTTATGTGCCTCCAAGTCGACTGTGACTTATGGCGACCTTATGAATCAGACTACTACTACTACTAAAATTATATTTCTGCACTATTCTGGGGGCTCTAGTTCCAAGAGTAATTCCAGGGTTTATGTATCACATTAAAGAACACAGCCCATCCTCAGAATATTAAAAGTTTTGAGAATCTCAGATACAATGTTTTTGTTATGGTGTTTTATAGCAATTTATGTTGTAATGCTCCAAGATAGTTTGTGATGGTGAAGTTTCTGTCAGTGGCTGGAAGAATGTTTTTAATGACCCAGAGAAGCAGGATAGGCTTTGCTTATCTCACATTCTAAGGATCTCTCTGGTTGCCATTAGATGAGAAACTTAACTTAGATCCTGTATGGAGTTTGCACAAAAAGAATGGCCTAGGTAATGAAGGGTGGGTAGCAGAAGCAAGGGGGCCAAGGGAATACAGTGGAGCTAGGAAACAAAGTTTATGGTCTAAGAGAGGTAGGAGTCTCAGGTAATGAGGGAAGAGGAAAGGTTGTAGGAGCATATCTGAGAGGTGGAAAAGGAGACATATTATTATTGTTATTGACACCATAGATGTGCATAGTGCTTTGCAGAGAAAAAGTGGACAGGAGGTTCCTGTCTCAAGCAACTTGCAGTGTAGGATTCAGCAAAAGGAAATCAACAGAGAAGAGGGAATGGAAATGGGGTGGCCATATGCACATACTTAGGCTTGGTTACAAAGAGGGATTCATATGAACTTCTCCATGCCTTGAAAGAGTGTATTGAAGGGGTTGTGGGGCCATGTGGTCTAGCCCCATCCACCACATGCCACCATCACACTCCCTTGACATCCATGCATTCAACAAACGTCCGAAAGAGAGGAAAGTCCTTCAGCTAGTGCATGGGGGAAACTGACAAAATGTCAATGTTTGTGTAGTGTTTTATACTTGTAAACCACGTAAAAGTCTATGTTGCCATTAAGCTGTATATACATTTAATTAATAAGGCTAAATTATACACAGATAGACCTCCTCATATTACTACCCCGAATGGAGCAGCTGCTACTCACACGCATCTATACGTACATCGAGCATCCATTGAATATGCAGACATCGATGGACAGGGCTAGCTCACAGGAGAGTGGTGGACAGGGCATTCTCTGTGCATTCTTTCAATATACCAAAAGATTCATGTTAACCCCTCCTGGCTGAGTTATGGTAGTAGGGCATGGGAAGAAGCGGGCTGTGCCAAAGACTCCACAGAAAAAGTGGAGATTTTCGAAGAGGAATTTGAAGAAAGCATGGATTCACACATGGATTCAGGGAGGCAGTGTCCTGTCTTCCTTCAGTTTTCAGGTTCCCATAGTCAGGTAGAGCCTAGGACACTGAGCTGTCAAGAACATGCTTCATCAACATGCTACAGCCTTCTGATGTAGCCTGGCTGGCCAGCCTGATACCTTCTGCTAGCACCATCACTGCCCTGCAAGGATTGCCTAGGAGGGGCATCCTCTGAGCTGGAGGAGTTGGGCAAGGCTATATCTTCTGGCCTGAATGGTTTGTGAGCAGACAGTGGTTCCCCAGGTACTGCCTCCTCTTCCTCTGAGTCCACCTCTGAGCTGGATTACAGACTGTGGCCTGAGAACTACAGAGTTGAAGAACTGCATATTAAGTTGAAACAGTCTTCTAAATCAGGTGTGGAGAACCTTTGGCCCTCCAGAGGTTGTTGAACTACAACTCCCAGTCTTCCAATGCATTGGCCATGCTTGCTGGGGCTGATGGAAGTTGTAGTTCAGGAACATCTGGAGGGCTGAGGGTTCTGCATACCTGCTCTAAATCTTTGAATGCATTCTTCTAGTACCTTTTACATCTACCAAATGCAGCTGCACCATATATTTTTTATAATGACATTATGATATCGGCAGTTCTATTTTCAATATCTTTCTTAATGATCCCTAGCATGGAATACACCTTTTTCACAGCTGCCACACACTGGGTCATTATCCTAATCAAGCTCTCCATTATGACCCAAGGTCTCATTCCTGGTCAGTCACCACCAGTTCAGACCCAATGAGTGTATATGTGAAATTAACATATTTTGCTCCAATATGCATTACTTTACACTTGTTTACATTAAATTGCCATTTTGTGGCCCATTCACTCAGTTTGGAGAGGCCCTTTTGGAGCTCTTCACAATTCCTTTTTGTTTGAACAAGTTGAACAAGTTAGTATAATCAGCAAACTTGGCCACCTCATTGCTCACCACTAACTCTAGATTGTTTATGAACAAGTTAAAAAGCACAGGTCCCAAAACTGATCCTTGGGAGACTCCACTTTCTACAGCCCTCCATTGGGAGAACTGTCCATTTATTCCTACTCTCTTCCTGCTACTTCACCATACTCAGAGCAGGCCTACTGAAATGAATGAACGTAAGTAACTTGTCAATGTATCTCTCTGGGTCTGCCATGAATATGATTTAGTTGAGTATCACACAGTGTGATGTACAAAGTGAATCTATTTATTTCATTTATTTGTTTATTATTTGATTTATATCCCGCCCTTCCTCCCAGTAGGAGCCCAGGGCGGCACACAAAAGTACTAAAAACACTTTAAATCATCATAAAAACAGGCTTTAAAATATATTAAAACAAAACATATTTAAAGGCATTTTTTAAAACCTTTAAAAACATATTTAAAAAAGGTTTAAAAACATCTATTTTTAAAAAGAGAAGGTTTAAAAACATATTAAAAAGGAATTCCAACACAAATGCAGACTGGGATAAGGTCTCAGCTTAAAAGGCTTGTTGAAAGAGAAAGGTCTTCAGTAGGCACCGAAAAGAAAACGGAGATGGCTCCTGTCTAATATTTAAGGGGAGGGGATTCCAAAGAGTAGGTGCCACTACACTAAAGGTCATTTTCTATGTTGTGCAGAACGGACCTCCTGATCAGATGGTATCTGCAGGAGGCCTTCACCTGCAGAGCGCAGTGATTGACTGGGTATATAAGGGATAAGATGGTCTTTCAGGTATCCTGGTCCTAAGCTATATAAGGCTTTGTACACCAAAACTGGAACCTTGAACTTAGACCGGTAGCTAATAGGTAGCCATTGCAATTCTTTCAGCAGCGCGGTGACATGTTCGCGATATTCTGCCCCAGTGAGCAGTCTTGCCACCGCATTTTGCACCAGCTGCAGCTTCTGGACCAGCCTCAAGGGTAGCCCCACATAGAGCGCATTACAGTAATCCAGCCTGGAGGTTACCAGTGTGTGGACAACAGTGGACAGGCTATTCTGGTCCAGAAACGGCCGCAACTGTCTTACCAGCCTAAGCTGGTAAAAGGCACTCCTAGCCACTGAGGTTACCTGGGCCTCTAGAAACAAAGATGGATCCAGCAACACCCCCAGATGATGGGCCTGCTGTTTCAGAGGGAGTACGACTCCTTCCAAAGCAGGCAACTGACCAATTATCTGAACTCGGGAACCACAAACTCACAACATCTCTGTCTTGCTAGGATTCAGATTCAGTTTATTGACCCTCATCCACCCCAATACCGAGTCCAGACAGTGGTCCAGGGATTGCACAGCATCTCTCAATTCAAATGTTACAGAAAAATAGAGGTGGGTGTCATCAGTTACTGCTGACACCTCGCCCCAAATCTGATGACCACTCCCAAGGGCTTCATATAGATGTTACAAAGCATGGGGGACAAGATGGAACTCTGTGACACCCCACAGCACAACTGCCAGGGGGCCAAAAGACAATCACCCAATGCTATTCTCTGGAAACAACCTTAGAGATTGGATCGGAACCACTGTAAAACAGTGCCTCCAATACCCATCTTACCAAGTCGGCCCAGAAGGATACCATGGACAATGGTATCAAAAGCAAGCGACAGATCAAGTAAGAGTAACAGGGTTGCGCTCACTCCTGTCCTTCTCCTGATAAAGGTAATCCATCAAGGTAGGCAAGGCCGATTCATTCCCATAACCAGGCCTGAACCCAAACTGGAATGGGTCAAGATAATCTGTTTCATCCAAGAGTACTTGCAATTGCTGCACCACAACCCTCTCAATCACCTTTCCTAAAGGGGGTATTTGCAACTGGTCGGTAGTTGTCACAAACCAATGGGTCCAGGGTGTCTTTTTCAGAAGCGGTCAGATCACTGCCTCTTTCATGGTGACTGGAACCACTCCCTCCCACAATGATGCATTGACCACACCCTGGATCCACTTGGTCAGACCCCCTCAGCAAGCTTTAATAAGCCAAGAAGGGCAAGGGTCGAGAGGACACATTGCTGGCTGCATCATCTCAAGCACCTTGTCCATGTCATCAGGCTGCATCAACTGTTCCCAAGAAGTTGCAGCAGACATTGCACTGGACACCTCACTGGGGACTAGAGTGGATGTGGATGAAGACTGCTATGGAGGCGAGCAACTTTACCCTCAAAGTGCCTTGCAAACAATTCACAGTGGGCCTCCAAAGGGTCTAAAACTCCATTTCCTGAATAGACCGCCTTTTCCCTGATATAGGTTACTGCTGTCTGCAGGAGAGCTTCTCATGCAAGTTTCAAAGATCTCGGAAGCATGCACACTCGAGGTCATGAAACATCATACCAGTTTTGCAATTGATCATATAAAACTTTAGTCAAATCACCGTACTCTTCCACAGCACTCTTTCTGTGCTTGGTACATGAGATCTGCCACAGTTTTCCATATTTGATTGCATTCACTGACTCTTGTTGCTAATCTATGCTTCTTCACAGAATGTCAGTGCCAGTGAATGACCCCAGATAAATTTGGGTATGTAGCAATACCAATAACACTGTTCAGATACAGGCCACTTAACAAACAATCCCTCAGGACCCTTAACAAACCACAGCTCCCAGGATTCCTTGGGAGACGCCATGACTATTTAAAGTGGAATGATAGGGGAATAAATGTATGATGTGTATGTGGCCACAGACAATCAACACCCAGATTAACCCTTCTCCCTAACCTTTTAACAGCAAGACAGCTGAGGTTGAGCTTGTGTAACTTTAGATGTAGCAGAAATACTTGGGACAATGATTGTTAATGTTAAACTGCAGATTCTTTTCTACAGGGCAAGTTGGGAAAATTGGTCCTAAAATCTAAACGTTAATTGTAAGAAATTATTTTACCGCCTTGGGCTCCTACTGGGAGAAGGGGCAGGATATAAATCTAATAAATAAATAAAATAAATTTATTTATTTAAAATGTTCTAGTCATAATCATTTTGATTTATTTTACTCTGCATCTTTTTTGGTGCTTTCTTTTGTGGGTATACAATAGATGGGTAATTTATTATAGCCCATCCTTGCACAAAATGCAATCACATCTGAGTTAAGTTCTATTTATTTCCCCTGGTTTGTGTTTTGTGTTCAGCTATGTCTCCGGCTGTTAAACTAATTTGTAAGCCTGGGCTTTCTTCTTGCTGTTTGCTTTTTCTGAGTCACTTCCTCAAAGATAATCTTTATTCTGGATTTGGTTGGGGTGTAGGAATCGAAAATGATAGAAGGATGGCAGAGGGATTTCTCTCTGTCCCTGCAGCCTCTTTGCTCTCTGAACTAGGGATCTGGGCCCACATCCTGCTTGAATTTGTTTTAATGCTTGGCCCAATTCCCCAGGAATTCCTTAGACGGGGATTTCACATTATACTACAGAGTCCACAGTTATTTAATAACAATTTTTCTCCCTATTATCGAGCTAAGATAATAAGGAATTGTCTTTCTACTGGAACTTTCTTTTGTGACTTCTTTAACAAAAGTACAGGAGACTACTTTTGCCGATGGAAATTTTTAATGCAGTTTGACCTCATGATCATTGCTGGGTTAGCAGTAATGTGTTTGAAATCGGCATAGTTTAAAAATAATCTCTTCCATTATTTGGAAAGCATCTTTCATTAAGTGATAGCTGTGCTCCCTAAAGTCAACTTACTGGAGTTCAAGTCCTCAGGGGAAACTACCACATCTCCTCTGTGATATGTAAATTAGGAGTGTCTGTAAAAGGAGAAGAGAGACTTCAGTCCTTGATTCTTCTTATTGAAGAATTGTAATGATAATGATTGGAGATATTAAATGCTGCAGAGTAAAAGCAGATGTTAGTACACTCTGGGATCCAGCCCTGAATATTAATATCAAATGAGACCAAACCAGGGCTTCAAAGAAAAATAATTAGATAGCTGGCTGAGGAGGAGGCATAAACTCGGCTTCTTTAACTGTTGAACATAGGAAGCTTCCTTATATTAGATCAACCTATTTGCCCATCTAGCCTGATATTGGATATTCTGGCAGCAACTTTCCTGAGTGAGATTCATTTCCATCACCTGCTACCTGTTCCTTTTAACTAGAGATGCGACACATTGAAACTGGGACCTTCTGAATACAAAGCATGTGGTCTACCTCTGAGCTACCATTAAATAAGCTAAGACACGCACAAGTCTTGTGACCACACACTCGCTCCTCTTTTCTCTGCCCCTCTTAGTGTAATGCAATTAATCACAGTTAATCATGGTATGTCGGGATAGGAAGAACGGGATGTCATGAGGACAGTGTGTGCAAGCTTAAGACTTGGCTTATTTGTATGTCTGAACTGGGCAATTC
The DNA here is from genome assembly GCF_030035675.1 of Rhineura floridana. Lineage (NCBI taxonomy): Eukaryota > Metazoa > Chordata > Lepidosauria > Squamata > Rhineuridae > Rhineura > Rhineura floridana. The sequence goes on from NC_084480.1 coordinate 291,451,417, forward strand.
TCTCTCCGTAATGGCAGTCATAAGACACTATTAAGCTATAAAAATATATCTTTTAAAAAGGGAATTATTTTCACCTATGCTGGCTAGAATCTTTTATTGGTTATTTATTTAATAAATTTGAATTGAATAAGTTCATTTGAAATGTGGTGTTGGAGGAGAGCTTTGTGCATACCATGGACTGCGAAAAAGACAAAAAATTGGGTGGTAGAACAAATTAAACCAGAACTGTCACTAGAAGCTAAAATGGTGAAACTGAGGTTATCATACTTTGGACACATCATGAGAAGACATGATTCACTAGAAAAGACAATAATGCTGGGAAAAACAGAAGGGAGTAGAAAAAGAGGAAGGCCAAAGAAGAGATGAAGTTACAAGAGCTGAACAGGGTGGTTCATGACAGATGTTCTTGGAGGTCGCTGATTCATAGGGTCGCCATAAGTCATAATGGAAGGCGCATAACAAATTTAATAATAAAAACCCTCTGGATTTCTTCCAATCGAAGGGAGAAGGAAATCACTTGTAAAGTGACATTATTTGCTCTAAGGACTGCTAAATTAAAAGTTAATTCTGTAAAAAATAATGTTGTGGACTGCAACACATAAAGGCTGGAGTGATATAAACAATCTTTACATCTATTCTAACTTCTGTGGTTTGTATTTCTAAGACAATTCATGAATGAATTTAAACTACTTGATACCAGGGCTGTGGAGTCGGTATGCCAAACCTTCGACTCCAACCCTGACTCCTCTATTTTTCCACTGTCCGACTCCAACTCTGACTCCGACTCCAACTCCTCTATTTTTCTACTGTCTGACTCCGACTCCACCCAAAATTGCTTCTTGTCAATCAAAATTTATTTGGAAGTCAGAGTCGGTACATTTCTACCCACTCCGACTCCACCCACAATTGCTCCTGACTCTGACTCCACCCAAAATTGCTCCCGACTCCGACTCCACAACTCCGACTCCACAGCCCTGCTTGATACTACTTGTCGCTTATTTCCTTGTTTTGTAATCATTTTTCATTTTATTTTGTTTCTGTGGGAGATGGCTGCATTAATTGTATATGCCTCTTTTGGCATAGCATCAGCAATCCACATTCTTGACAAAGTAGAGCATTATATTGTACCCCTGCCTGGGTTCCTTTTACCCAGTACAGTGCCAAGTTTATTATTCTGCCATTATTGTAGTGTGCATGTCATTCACTGGCGATCACTCATGGCTGAGTAAGATTGTCTTCCAAGATAAGGTCTTCAACAGTGGGTCCATAAGTGACTGTGGAGGCCAATTCTGGATCCACACAGCCTCCCACAGTTAGGTTTCCAGATGGAAGATGGTCACGATGAGGATTTGTTTGACGTGCCTTCAGCTTAGCTCATTTGCCCCGTTCGCCCTATATTCATGCTTCTTCGAAGTCCATAGCACCTTTGACAATAGCCAACCTCCATTTGGGACGTTCATGGGCCAAGAGTTCCCAGTTCTCTATGTTCATGTTATATTTTTAGATTTGCTTTAAGAACCTCTTTGAACCTCTTTTGCTGTCCACCGATATTCCGTTTTCCATCCTTATGTTGGGAGTAAAGTAGCTGCTTTGGAAGACGGTGATCAGGCATTCGAACAACATGGCCGGTCCAGCGAAGTTGATGTTGAAGGATCATTGTTTCAACAGTGGGAGTCTTTTCTTCTTCCAAAACGCTAACATTAGTCTGTCAGTCTTCCCAAGTAATTTGCAGAATTTTCCAGAGACAGTGTCGGTGGAATCTTTCAAGAAGTTGGGAGTGGGGTTTATAAACGGTCCATGTTTCACAGGTGTACAGTAAGGTTGGTAGTACAATGGCTTTGTAAATAAGCATTTTGGTCTCCCTGCGAATATCCCGATCCTCAAACACTCTACATTTGGGAGAATGTGGCACTCACAGAGCTCAGACGATGTTGAATATCAGCATCGATGTCAGCTTTTAAAAAGAGATGGCTGCCAAGATAGGGGAAGTGATTCAGGCAGTCCTTTCCAGAAGAAGGTATAACCTCCTTTTTCTTCCTTCAGTTGTCCTCCTGCTCTTCGAGTTTCTTGGAGTGCTGCTATGTCAATATTAAAATGTCTCAACTCCGTTGTGATGATGGCAGTCCTGCATTCAGGATGTTCCAAAATTCAATTGTCTTTTGTGACTGCTAAGTGGTGATCCCATTGGACGCGGTAATCCAGTCAGGGAGATAGATGAGGCAGACTATGCTTAGGGCACCTTTTCTAGCCCCCTCCCCATATGGGGTGAGCAGGGTGGATCCTGAATAGGACTGCTCAGTTGTGGATATAGCTGCTGAACTACTCAACTGCCTCGGTCCTTGAGCCAGGATGACCACCCATGTGCCAGTCCATGGCTAGAGGCTTCCGGATTTCACAGTCCTGCCTCCGTCGCCATTCACTGATCACCATGGGACGTTTGGTTTGGTTTGGTTGGAAGACACCTGTCTGTGAATTTGTTTTATGTGGGAAGATCAGAGCACAATGATCAACACACAATCTTGACAGAAAAAGGGTTTGATCCAATGGCATGGATACCACAACGATTGGAAGTCTTTTATCTGCTGCTGCCTTCATCTACTTTCACAGCCGTTGTAACATATACATTGTTATCCTCCGCCTGTTCTGCCATTTACGACATTCTTGGATCGTTCTTTGTCTGGTTCCTCTCCCTGGACCTTACCACCATGGGTGACCCTGCTGGGAGTACATGACTCCCAATGGCATCGCTCACAGGGTTCATTGGAACACACAAGCCCACTCACCACTACAAGGTGACGATCCAGTGAGGGATATGCATGTGCATGTATGTGCACTCAGTGCACACATACAGAGTCCCAATTTTCTTTGTTCTGCCACAAGTTTATCGTTGTTTAATTTTTTTTCATTTCCATGTGCACATATGATGCATGCACATAGAGCCACATTCTAGATCCTCTAGGAGACAATGAATATGTTCTTTGTATTTAGGCTTCTTTGATTGATTGATGATTGGATTTATATGCCTTCTCCTCACCAATGATCCCAAGACAGGTTATGTATAAAAATGCAGGGTTCCTGATCCCATGTAGAAAGCCCTCCACATCTATACCTATTTGTGGAGGGTTCCCTATGCAGATTTATTTATTTATTTATTTGATTTATTAGTCGCCCATCTGGTTGGATTAACCAGCCACTCTGAGTGACGTACAAAGCAAAAACATATAAAGCATCAAAACATCAGAAAACATTAAAAAAACCCTTAACAGTAAAAGCTAAACAATAAGATAGAGGCAACTAAGTAATAATAAGACTTCTCGCCTGTATAGTCCGAAGATGTAACTGCAGATGGAAGTTCCTGGTGTAAGTCTTCCCACATTGGCATAAAAACCAGTGTGGATGATAGTCCATTTGCAAGATCTAAAACAGCATCTCAGCCTGATCTTAGCATCCAGCAACTCCAGCAGGGAGAGGGGCAGGACAAACAGGCCCCTCAAAATCGAAACCAACAGGGCAGTTCTCAAAGAAGCCGAGGCGAAGGAGCCAGGATGTAAACGCAACCGATATCAGGCAAAGTGGACGAGGCCACATGGTAGGACAGCTGCTGCTGCAGGGGCGCTTCCTAACCCTCAGAAGCCGAAAGATCTTTGTAGCAAGCAGCGTCTTCCAAGGACAGGCCTCAGCACCAGGCCCGCCAAGAGGCTGCAGCTCATCTCCGGCTCCAGCCCAGCTCGGCGCTCTCCACCACAAGAGGTGGCGGCGGGGGCCTGGAATAGGTAGACTATCACATCGCGTCCCTGGATCATACCGATCGCTGGCATCCAAGTCCAGGTCAAATAATGATGGAGGCAGCATAGAGAAAGGGAGGGGGGACTCCCCCATATTCATGCATTGTAGCCTTCAGCTGAGGAGGAATTACCCCGTAAAAGCCATCGGTGGTGGAGCTCCATTGCCCGTAGCTGTTGCCTCTACCGCCATCTTGGAGCAAGCACAGAAGTTATCTGTTGACATTAAAAGATTGTATCCCTAATGATGCTAATGATCACCCATGTGTCAGTGGTGGAACCTACCACACAATGCTCTTTCCCCCAGTGCACATTCATTTAGCCCTAGGATAATGTCTGAAAAGGGCTATGGTGGTGATCTTGCATGGATGTAGCTAGATACCAATGTGCACTTCTTAGACAAGTTGGAATGCGGATGAAGAGGAGTGCTCTGACTTTCTGGCTCCAAACTCCTCCATTTTATAAGATTCTCTTTCAATGGCACATCCCCTGCAATTACACCCACACACCTGCTGCAAGGAACACATTCATTGCCCTTATTTATCTGTTTGCAGCCTACCCATCTGCAGAACAATACAATGTCAGATGACCTTTCTAGCAGCATAATGAGTTGGGTCATTTGCAGACACATGATGCTAATTAAAATTTACTCTCTTTAACAAAGGAAGGAGGATACACCCCAATGCACAGTATTGACTTCATACATCCCACGATGAGATCATTCCCTGAGCGCACAAATCATGAAGTGGGCTCTAAGAAATGTATGCCTTATTCTAGTGTGAACTGACTTCTCATTTGTGTTAATTTATATGATGAAATCATATCACATGGTCAAAAGAAGAACCCTCTCTGATACAACATGCAGAAACAGAACTTCTCACCCTCCTTCCATAATACATAGAAACTCATGCCTGTTCACATGACAGATCGCTGCGCTAACTATCCATCGTTCGCTGTTTACAGAGCATAATGTCCTGGTAAATAACAGAGATGACAATCTCAAATCAGAAAAGCTTTCATCAGTTTGGATTGCTATCCTGAGCATTCTTAAAAATAGCAGTAGTATGCTGAAGAGTTATAATTCTGCAATTTGAATTTAAATTCTCTTTTATCCCTTGAACCATCAGAAGCCAGAAAGAATTAGGAGGGAAAGGAGGACAAGTTAGCAGACATTTTTGGTAGGAACTCAGAAAGAGAGATGAATGGAGGGGAGGGGATCAGAATGAAGTAAAGCAAACATAAAGAATATGGTTGGAAGAACTATGACTTCTTGCTATTTACTTGATTTGTGCTATCAGCAGGGCTGGTGCCAAAGGGCGGCCAGGTTGGGCCCTGGCTCAGGGCCCCTCAATAGGGTGGTGGAGGAGGAGTGTTCCCCTTCCGCGATCGGTGCAGGGAGAGAGCTTCCAAGCCTCCCACCTGTTCTCTGGCTCCACCTACCTGTCTCTCCTGTCTTTTGCGGCTGCACACGCTGTGCGTGCCCGGCTGCCATTAACCGAGATGGTGGTCAAGGTTTCCCTAAGGTGCTGATGCCCCTGCCACCATCTTGGTTGATGGCAGGGATATGTGAGCGTAGCATGCATGCATACCATCAACCAAGATGGTGGCGGAGGCTTCAGCCCCTTAGAGAAACCTCAGCCACCATCTTGGTTAATGGCAGCCCTGCACACACAGCATGTGCAGCTGCAAAAGACAGGAGAGACAGGTAGGTGGGGCATGCATTCGTGCTTGATGGGGCCCAGGGCAGGCTAATGCCCAAGGGACCCGGCATGTCTGGCACCTGCCCTGGCTATCAGGTCTGAATTTCATCTACTCTATACCTTTAAAGCGCTATGATACCTCTTTAACAGTCATGGCTTCTCCCAAAGAATCCTGGGAACTGTAGTTTGTTAAACGTGCTGAGAGTCATTAGGAAACCCCTATTCACCTCACAGAGCTACAATTCCCAGAGTGGTTTAACAATCAATACCTTTTCCCAGGGAACTCTGGGAATTGTAGCTTTGTGAGGGAAAAAGTGGTCTCCTAACAACTCTCAGCACCCTAAGGTACATTTATTACACTATTATTCCACTTCAAACAGTCATGGTTTTCCCCAAAGAATCCTGGGAAGTGTAGTTTGTTAAAGGGGCTGAGAGTTGTTAGGAGACCCCCTCTTCCCCTTACAGAATCCCAATTCTTAGAGTTTCCTGGAAAGAGGAATTGACTATGAAACCACGGAGGGAGTTGTAACTCTGTGAAGAGGATTGCGGTCTCCTAACAATTCTCAGCACCCTTCACAAACTACATTTCCCAGGATTCTTTGGGGGGAAGCCATGACTGTTTAAAATGGAATAATAGTGAAATTAATGAATGCTGTGAATGTGGCCTTAATAAGCTACAGTTTCCAGGATTCTTTGGAGGAAGCCATGATTCTTTAAAATTACTGTGTTCCTTTTGGCACCTGCTTAAAACTTGTCTGTTTAGGAAAGCCTTTTCAGACACATAGATGTTCATCTCTTTTAGTCTTTTTAGTTACTAGTTGTTTTAAATATGTTTTAATTAACTTGTTTTTAATTGTTTTATTGATAATTTTAATATTTTTGTAAACTCTGTAGAGGTCTTTACATTCAAGCAGTATATAAATTTTGTTAAATAAATGATAGGTGGATAATTCTATTTTAGAAAGGATTGAATTAGATGGCCTTTCCAACTGTGGGGATCTTCATTTCTACTGTTTTGCAGAATAGCTTAATGTTGCTCTTGTCTAACTGACAGTTCTTGATTCAGATTTGTTTTGTTTAATGGGGCCTGCTGCTGCTTCCACTGGCAATTTGCCTACATGGCAATAAAATTGTAGATACCTTTTTTATTATTACCAGGAGGGTAGAATTATTAACTACTTAGACAAGCTTGTAGGATATTAAAAGACCCTATAAAGATATTGTGCATTAGTGTTATTTGGAGATATTATTTGACACTTTGTTAAAAAAACTGTTTCCTGACTTGCATTTAACAATCTGTTAAAATGAGTTCAAGATTTGTGTGCTGGTATTCTTCCTGAATTTATCCCCACACTATTTCACTATCAGGAGCAAGGCTTATTTTATTTTAAATTTTAAATCAAAATACTCACTCAGTATCCCAATAGAACTGTGAGATTCTTATCCAAAGGACAATCACTGAAAATTGGAGGTCCTTCAGGGCAAAACTTTGCGTTAGTTTTCTGTTAAAATGCATTGGAAGCTGCCATATATCAAGCCTGACCATGGTCCAGCTCATTCAGCACTGTCTGTTCCAGCTGAGCTCTGCTCCCCATAGTTTCATAGCCCCCTCCCCAAACCCACCCACCTGTCCTGGAGAGGCCAGGGGTTGAACCAGCAACCTCACATACTCTGTAACCAGTCTATGCCCCTTTAAGCTGCTTTGTGAGGAAGTGAAGGGACCCTCCAGGTATTCAGCCAGCATAGGTAATGCTTAAGAATGATGGGAGTTGTACTCCAACAACATCTGGAGGGCAATAGGTTCCTCATTCCTGCTATAAAGGATTGCTGTTGTTCCTGGAACTGACTTGATGTGTGGTGAGCTTCCTTGGTAACTCCTCTAAAGGAGAACAGATTTTTTCTTTTCAACAGATAGAAAGACAAAGCATCTGAAAAGTAGAACACCCAGAGAGCATACAGACATATATAAAAAGCGGATTCACTTGACTCCACTCTGGACATGGCATTCACCATGTTTTTGTCATCACATGTACAATCTTCTCTTGAGTATCAAATCCAGAGGGAACATTTTCTGGCAACTGTCAAGCAGTGACAGCTATGCAGAGTGCAGATTGGTTGATGTCTATTATATCACAATCACACCCTTTCTCCTGGGAGCAATCTTTCAACTCGGGGTGCTGTTTTTATGATCAGTAGTTTCTAATCATACAAAACAGTATTTTAAATTATATTCCAATTAATCAGATCCTCTCCCCTCATATCAAGTAAGAGTCTAGTCAGTGGGAGATATCCAACTAAGTCAGAGTCGACCATTGAAATCAAGGGACTTAAATTTTGTTGTATTTAATATCAATGGGTCTGTTCTGAGTATGATTAATATTGGACATCACCCCATATTGCTAACATATTTATTTATTATTTCAGTTTATAAGCAGCCTAAATAAAAAAAAGATTAACTTGGCAGCATACACAAAATTAAAGCATACAATAATTCAATAAAATCATAAATTACTGAAACCAATCAACAATTGTACAACAGTAAAATCTAGTCATAAAATCTAACCTGGACAGGCACAAATCAGATCCCAACAACTAATCCAATTTAGCACTGCAACATACCTCAACTCAGCTACAAATGCTACAACTCATCAAGCTGGTCTTATTCTGCAGAGATTAAAATAAAAATAAAATCAGTTATGTTAAAAGATATTAGAGATGTTAAAATAGGTCAAAACAACCCACTCTGTACTCTGCAGAAGTTAATTTCTGAGCTTCAACCTATCCCCTTCTCTCACAAAGAAAATCCCAGTCCACAATCAGTGCCCTCTTTTTAAAATAAGGTTCATTGAAAAAGAAGAGTGGTGTCCTCATCTCTGCTACAACTCCAAAGAGCTGGCGAAAGGCAAATCAGCTGTCTGCATGAATATTTTCTGTAGGTCTAAGATAGGGATATGTAGAACCACAACCCCTTTTACTATGTTTATTATAAGAGCCAGTATGGTGTAGTCAGAGTGTTGGAACAGGACCCTGCAGACCAGAATTCAAATTCCTACTCTGCCATGAATAGAAGGGTGAAGGCCCAGAAAAAAAAGACAAATATTTTTTGGGAAACTGGTTTTCTACATGTTTTTTGTTTTCCTGTTTTTCCCCTAAAAAAACCACCACATTTTGCCCTTTTTTCTGTTTTTTCCCCTCTGGGCCTTTGCATCTTTAGCCATGAAGCTCACTTGGGTGAATTTAGCCCAGTCACTCTCAGCCTACCCTATCTCATGGGGTTACTGTATTTCACAGAGGAGGAGTGGGCTCTGCTGGATCCTGGCCAAAGAGCTCTGCACAGGGAAGTCATGGACCAGAATTATGAGACTGTGGCTTCTCTTGAATCAGATCTCAATTCCTGTTGGGGAAGAAGAGAAGATCTGCTTATCCAGGACCCCAGAGAAAGGAGATATCAACAGCCCTCATCTCTTTGCTGGAAGAAGAAGATCCAATTGCCTGGGGCTCTGATGAAGGGAAGAGATTGTGCAGAGATGGGAAGAACAATGAGAATGATAGGGAGTCATCTGTGGTGTCATCAGAAAAAGCCGAGTGTGAAGCGTGGAAAGAGATGTCTGTACATCAAAGAGTACCCCCAGACAGAAACCAGTCAAAGAATGGGAGAAATAAAACCTCTGCTTCTCAGTGTGCTGATGTTGATGCACCTCTGCTCACATGGGAAGATCACAAAGGAAACAGGAAGAAAACATGTCAAGTGTGTGGGGAAATATTTAGATATAAATCACAATTAAATATGCATTTTTTACATTGTTAGTCTAAGAGCAGTTATTTAACTTCTGTAAATTGTATTTTGTAAATTGCATTGTTTTATTGATGTACTTTATATTGTATTTTTATATTTGTGTTTTTTGTAAGCTGCCTTGAGGGCCTTTGGCTGAAAGGCGGGGTATGTATAAATAAAATAAATAAATTAAATAAATAAATAAATAAATAAATAATACTGTAAGGATAAGAAGAGGAAGGGGAGAACCATGTATGTTGCCTTCAGCTTGTTGGAGGAAAGGTGGAATATAAATGGGGGAAATTTTATTTATTTATTTATTTTTGCTCCTTCAAAACTCCTCAGAATTTTTCCTTGGGCAGAAACCCAAGAAATTCTAGACAAAATTTTATGACAACTCTCCTCAGACCTACAAGCTGTTTGGTGGATTGCTAGCACAGCCCACTGAATCAGCCTTCTCTGCTGATGGGAGCTGTAGTCCAAAGCATCTGGATGGCTATTCCGTATATATAAGAGGGGGAAATGTGCTGTTGCTGCCCTGAGAGATTTCAACAAAGCATGCCTGTTTTATCTGTCCACTTCTCTTTGCTGGAATATATAAGGACCATAAATATATTTACGTATTGTTTTCCATGTGAGGTGTTTTGGGTTTTTTTGCATTCGGCTCTTATTGACTGATGTGGCCAGGTGATCAAGGGTCATCTGCACTCTTCTTACCACCTTCTGTCTCAAGTTTTAATTATTGTGGGCTGAAAACACACTGATATGCAAGAAAATGTGAACTGAGGCAGCCTCATTTACCAATTAATCTCAGTTGCATCAATAATAGCTCTGCGTTGCCATGGAGAAAGTGGTTTCGTGCTCCTTTCTCTGTACCATTCATGGATTTGCATGAGCAGAGTTTCAGAGTAAAAGATACATCATTATCCCTATAAAAGAAAATAATTTCCCATACAGTCATTTCCATTAGCATGCAGAGGACTGTATAGTGATCTTCTAGCCAGGAGAAAGTCTGTCGTGTTTTCATTTTCTTGTTGCAGGCAGGTGTACTCCACTGCAACATCTTCAATTATTATATATAAAAGAATATGGAATTGTGTTCTCTTTTACAAGCTCCCAGATATAATCAGCAAGATAGTCAGGAGGAATAGAGCCTTTTGTGTGTGCTGCACTAGATTAGATCATCACATCTTCGTAGAAGTGTATCCCAGTGCCAAAAAGAGAAAACAAAAATCCCCTATATAAAAGAATCCCCTGTGAGAATTCCCTGCCTTTTCATCTTCATCTTACAAAGAGTGCTTCTGGACATGGACAATGTAGTCCAGGGGTAGATGTTGCTGGACTACAGCTTCCAATATCCATGACCATTGCTGTGCTGGCTGGGGCTGTTGTCATTCCACAACATCTGGAGGCAGTGGGGGCTGGTGGCTCCAATGTCAGGGGGGCAGTGAATCTGCTTCGGGTTTTAGTCTGAACTTCAGCTGAAAGCACCTTGGACAGCTCCTTGGAAGTTCAGACTAAAACCTGGACTGGATTCACTGCCCCCCTGACAGGGCCACCAGCCTTCACTGTCTGGTGGGCACCATGCTGGCTACCCCGATGTAGCAGCACCAATTATTGCTGATCTGCTTTAGCCTGCAAATGGAATAGCTACTCTGCTTCCAGACTTCTAGGATCCAGTTTATGTTCTCTATGCCAGATGGGCAGTCCTCCTTTCCCCAACGTCAATCTTTTTGGAGGGGGGAGATGATTTTTAATTGAACCATTGTATGAGGGAAAGGTTTAAATCAGAGGTGGGGAATTTTTTTCAGCCTGAAGATCTAATTCCTTCATGGGCAGTCTTGTAGTAGTTGCATGCCAGTGGTTCGTGGGGCAGAGGCAAAAGTGGGTGGAGCCAAGGATGTGAGTCTTACCTTTGTACAGTAGGCTATGTTCTAGCCATGCAAGAGATGTTTCTACGCCCCACCTCATAGCTTTCTTTTCTCCGTTCTGACAAGCAATAGGCATTATTATCACCGTTCAAGGACACATTCCAGCCAGGGCACAGAGCACAGCCATTGAGGGGCTTTGCCTAGAGAGAGACATGAGGGCTCCTTCTGTCGCCCTGGGCTCCTTCTAGGAGGAAGGGCGAGATAGAAATTTAATAAATAAATAAATAAATAATAGAGAGGCCTGGAGAACTGGATTCAGCCCCAAGGCTGTGGAACCAACTATCTGTGCCCATGCTTTGCTTCAGAAAGAACTTCAAGATGGCTATGCTTTGCTTTCATAGGTAGAGGCTGTATGCTTCCAAATACTAGTTGCTGGAAACCTTAGGAGGGGAAGGAACTCTTTGCACGCAGGTCCAGTTTGCGGTCTTCCCATGGGCAGTTGGTTGGACACTGTGAGAACAGGATGCTGGACTAGATGGGCCACTGGCCTGATCCAGCAGGCTCTTCTTATGTTCATATCACTTTCTGGTTTTGGTTTTGGTTTAACTGGCTTAGGAATTTTGGCAGGCAACTTTTAAAGTTCATAATTGTTCTGTTGTTCCTATGTTTTTATTTCTTTGGTAACTTTGGAAAAGTTTTTTTAAATTGCTTAAATACAGAAATGCACATAGAGAGTAGTATTCAATGTTAATAGACATGATAAGCTTAGGTTTATTAATTTCAGTGGGTCTACTCTGAGCAGGACGTAGTTGACTATAACTCTCAGGGTAGAGACACACTGTTCTGCTGGTTCCAATGTGTCTCCACCTCTCTTTTCTGAAAATGGGAGCACCTGATGCTGGTCAAACCCTGCCCCTTTTTACTGTAAAACCTGGTGGGATCAGCTCAAATGTGCTTTTTAAAAAATTCAGCTTCAAACAGATTTCACAACTGATTGGCAGATCAACCCATTGTTCCTCCAGGTGTTGCCAATGGAAACACTTTGCTGTAGGCGACTAGTGTGCTCACAGCCTTACTGTCCTATGTTACAGGGTTTGGAACTAGGGAAAGGATTCCAAAACACTAAATATAATTATATTCCTCCCTGATGACAAAATAGCTTGAAGCTGAAGGATTTAATGCAGGAGACAGGCAGCCATTTAATAATATTCACTTTAGAACTAACACACACATGCATGCACGCACGTGCACACACCCACCCACCAGTGTCCTCTCTTCTTTGCATTGTACCTAAATCACTTTGAAATATCTTTTGACTTTCATTAGGAAACTGCAGCTATCCAGTTTTCCTCCCATATCACAAACCAATTTATATTAAATCATCCTGAGATCACAAATCAATTTGTGTTAATTAAATAGCATTGTAAAGTTGTTGGCTGAAGGTCTTTCCTACATACTTTGGCACTGTGGTGTTACAAATGAATTTGTCATAATCAGCCAGGCTGTCTCAATTCAAGAGGCAAGTTAGTGTTTATATAATTGCAGCAAATGTCACTGTCCAAAATAATGTGATGTTCTGGGAGCCAACTCAGTGCTCTTCATTCCAGCGTCCTGGAGAGTCCCATTTCATGTGGTGCTTGTTTCAGCCTACTCAGGCATATGACAAATGAGGAGCCTTGGCACGCCCCCATAATATAATGCAAGTCATGCCATGGAACATTCTCAAATGAATTGTACTTCTGGTTTATGATAGCTTGTCTATTAAAAGTATGATCCTGTTCTTACACTGCAATCCTGAAGGATGGTGGGGGTGCAAAGCCCCCTCCATTAGTTCCACTGAGAGAAAAGTAGTTATATCAGCTGCAGGCTGATGTAGAGACTGGTTCAATCTTGTAGCTCCTCTGGCAAACGAAAAGACATCAGATCCAGTAGATCCACGTCCACTTCCATCTCACCCAGGAATGCCCTGTTTAAGGGCCTAATGCTGACTAAAAGAACCACTAGTGATAGAACTATGTCCTCAGAGCTGTCCGTGTATGTAGCAGAGGCCTCCATGGCAGACGTGCCCCTCTGCTGGCAAAGCAAAGAAGCACCTTGACTCCATTCTGAGAGCTAGTAGATCTGAGGGCTAGGATTGTCTGCCCTCTTCTTCCAAATATTTCACCATATTTATAGGCTTTTAAAAATATATTATTTATTCATAAAAAAATGTCACATACACATGACCATTACCTTATGCAAGAAAAAGCAAGAAAGAACAGATATGCAGATAATATATAAACCCTATGATGATTCTCCAACTCAAAGTCTTACATCAGATTGTCAGAATTTCCATAAGAGCTAAATCAGTTGACTGATTCAGAAGTGTATTAGAAGAAAATCCAGTTCTTCCAGAAAGTTTCCATTGTGGCCCCACCCTACCTGTCAAAGTGGTCCACGAGTGTGGGGGAGTGTGGGATGGATGTTGTGAGGATTAAATGTGGGCAGGGAAGAAAATCATGTATGCTATCTTGAGCTCCTTGGGGAAAGGTGAGATATACAGCGTTAAAATCTTTGTGACGTTTGGAGGTTCAGCCTGCTGTGTTATACTGTTCCAATGCCAAAGGAAAATCCCTCAACTTGAATTTCAGATCTGCTTTGAAATCTGTATCTGCCTTGGAAGAGAATTCTGATAATCTCATGAAGTAGTGCTTGAGACTGTTCTGGCGTAAAGTGATTTGAGGCCACTTCGAGTCCAACCCAAGGACCTCTGTTAGATGTGTTCTAAAGGGATCCTTCTACAAAGCCCCTGGAATACTTTGCTTTTGAAAGCCAATAAAATAGTTGAACCAAGTCCCGTACCCTGCCACCTCCCCCCACCTCCCCCTGTTATTTTCAGAACATACAGAAAGCCTGTCAAAGTTAATTAAATAAGAATAACCTGCTGTATACTGCAGAACTGAAAATACCTTTCGCATTGACATCCTTGGATAGATGTTGCTTTTGAGAGCATGTTTGTATACTGTATGCTTCTTTGCTTTTGAGAGCATGTTTGTATACTGTATGCTTCTTTATTTTCTTGAAAACAATGGGCAAAGTTACTTTCTGTGGAAGACACAGAGATTTTAGATGGTCTCTTATCTTAGGGATGGGCAAATCCCCTGTATCAATCCATGATACATATCCTTTTCCCATTCTCTGCTATCACCATTCCAAGCTGTGGATCCTTAGTTTTCATTTAAAAATAGATATAACTGTTGAGATAGGTTTAAACAAAAAATGTCAGTACATCATAGGAATGAAAGCAAAAGTAATAATAACTGTGAGCATTTTCATATTACTGTAAGCCTTATTTTCATGTTACTCATGCATAAAGCAATGCTACGTTGACTTGGGAGTGGAGTTGCACTTTTAGCTGTGCCCCTGATGTCACATTTGCCTCTTTGAACAACTGTGCATTGGGTGTGGTTGTCTGTAAGGAAATTTCAGTGCAGCCTTTCAACCTGGTGATGTGCTGGCTGGAGCTGATGGGAGTTGTAGTCCAAAACATCTGGAGTGCAAAGTTGACAAAAGCTGCTTCACTGTGTGAGCCCCTGCTCACCTGGAAGGGATCTACATATTTGGGACATCTGGTTGTACAGGGGCCCAAATCGTTCAGAGTGCCCACATGTGAGAAGGAGCTCATGTGTTGAGTTTTTCTTACAGACACCTGCAAGAGATTTAGATCTGAAGTCCAGGATGGGACTAAAAGCCTGGCCCAACTCTTAAGTCAATACGCAATTGCCCTACACTTAATGTCTGAATAGGGCTTTAGAGTGTTCAAAGTACTCTATATAAATTATCTGAGTAATTATCTGCAAGGAACATCAGCATTATGACCAACATATTACTAAGGATTTGAGATAGTGCCTTTCATAAAGCTACCTGGTGAATCCATGGCATAGGTGAGATTTGAACCAGAGACTTTGTGGTTCACATCTCAGTGCAGTCCACAGATCAGTCACAAGAAGATAATTTATTTTATGTTTTATTCAACAGTCACATAACAAGACATTTTAAACAGGTCCCCGCCCATTACGGTTTTCCAAAACTGGACAATTTTCTTGTGAATTTGGGAAGATTCGGGAGGGGGAGATGAAAGTGGAAGGGGAAAATCAACTTATTCCAGGGGGCCGTATCTTTTTTTTAATCTCTCTGACTTTAACACAAGGGTTGGGGAAAACTTTTTTTCTGTTGAGAGCTGCATTTCCTCAGGGTGAATCTATCAGGAACTGCATGCCAGAGGTGGGCAGACCCAGAGCCCATTGTAGAGGACCATGGCAGCCCATCTGGTTACTGACTGCAGTTGCTCCACACTACTTGAAGGAGCAGCAAAACTGTGTTAAAAGGGAAAAAATGATTGTTTTTTAAAAAAGAAACTGCTATGCCTCCTTTTACTGGTCAGCCCCATGCTTCTGAAAACTGTCCCCTGAGAAAGTAACTGAAAATTTCATCACACTTTTGTGGCAATGGATCTCCAAAAGTGGGAAGGTGGTTTTTGCTCAGTCCTTATATCCTTATATCATAGCCCTTGTATCCTTATATCATAGCCCTTGTATCCTTATATCATAGCCCTTGTATTAAGGAAAAAAATAGAAAGTAAGAAGAGGAAGTCCACCAGATGAGGTATGGCAGCCACCAGGTGATATTTGCTAACCCAGAAGTCATCAACATGGTAGCCACAGATGTGGTGCTGGTGTGTGTGCTCACTAGTACCTCTTATGGCACCCACAAAGATTTCAGTAAATATGCCCTCAGAAATCCACAATACATGCTCAATTCCCTTTTGCACTGGCTTACCCTCTCCTACATTGAATATGCCTTCTTGAACTTGCCCACATTTGGTTGGATGCTAGGACTGGACATCCTCCCTCCCTTCTATTCTGAAAGCTTCCGTCTGTGAAAAAATTAACAGTGGCTGATATGGGTCTTTTTTCCTATTGATGGGAGGCCCCCCATCTCTCCCTTTCTCTTTTAAGATGTGGGGGTGTGGCATAACACAAAAAGGCTGCCACAACTGCCATTTTGTGATCGGTGCCCATGGCATTTTCTTAAAATTCCAAATGTGCCCACTGGCCCAAAAGGATGGTAAACCCAGTTTTAATCAATATGTAGAGTTAACTTTCACCTTCCAGCTCATTAGTCATTTCCTTATGTGGCCTTTGGTGGTTGAAAAACTGTGTACCCTTTGTTGACCCATCTTTTTATGCGATCTGTTTCATATCTCCAGTACTCTTATTGTTTGCTATTGTTTGCTTATTGTTCAGCCTACCTTTAAAGTTGCAAATGCTTCCTATTAATAGGCCCTTTCTTTAAGCTGTATAAACATTTATTTTAAAACTAAAAGTAAGACTGTTGACTCACCTGGTTGGGCTGATTCTTTGCATCCTGTAAATGATTATTAAATGTGAACAAAATGCTTCTGCATTGCCAAATGTTTTTTCTTAGCCACCTGTGACATTGTCTCCACAAAGCTGTTCACTGGCAGCATCTTGATTGCTGCATTCGCCTTGGCTATTTTTGGTTAATGTCAGTGCTAGTGGTTCTTCATTTTTTTCTCCAAGACTGTCCACCTCGGGGAAATTACAGGCTTGTGCATCCCTTTCAGACTTGACCTTCAAAGTCTGGAAGCCTGCAGTGACAAGAAGAAAAAGATTCAGGCTGTCCTACATTTCCTAGAGATGTGAAAGCAGCTTTTTACTAACCATGAAGTGTAATAAGTCTGAGAAATAGTGTCCTGGGATGCAAAAGGGAGAAGGAGTTTCTTGAAAATGTGGGCTTCATTCCTATTAATGTCTGGAGATCCAGCAGTGTTCTTAGCTAACTCTCCCCATCAGAAGTGGGGCTGTCACCTTATTAAAAGAAATCAAACAATATCAAGTTTGACTCATCAATTAAATCTGCATAAACATTCATCTGGATACAAAATCATTCTGGGAATGCAGCAGACTTAGGTCACATCTGCAGCTTACAGTTAAAGCCCTGTTGTACCACTTTAACGGTCATACCTTCCCACAAGGCATCCTGGATGCTGAGAGTTCTTAGGACACCCCTGAGTGGTTTAACAGTGAGTCCCTCTTCCCAGGGCACTCTGAGAACTATAACTCTGTGAGGGGAATGGGCGTTTCCTCTCAGTGCCTTTAACAAACTATAGTTCCCAGGATTCTTTGGGGGAAGCCATGACTATTTAAAGCTCTACAATACTGCTTTAAATGTGAGGTGCAGATACGGCCTTAGATTATGTGCACAGACACATGCCACACAGAAGAAGTATTACCTCTGGTGTGTGAAAGTGCCAACAATATTTTCTGTATTCCATATATAAACTCATTCAGGGATAATCTGGAAGGCCGCAGGTTCCCCACCCCTATTCAAATACACTAAGACAATGACTCTAGTCTCCTTTATGTACCTGATCCATTTGAACCCAAAATTATACCATCCAAACATATGAAAGTGCAGCAGCAGCAGAGGAGGCTGGTGGCTCCAATGTCAGCGGAGCAGTGAATCCGCTCCAGGTTTTAGTCTGAACTTTCGAGGAGCTGCCCGAGGTGCTTTCAGCAGGCTTGGTGGAAGTGCAAAGGTTGCAGTAATACCCCCCCCCCTTTTAGGCTGGCTCAAACCCTGAACATGAGCATTCCGCGGTGTAATATTTTGTTACACTTGTTAAAAATGGCCTTTTAAAAAACCTGCTCAATTAATCAAGGCATTTTTTAGTCAGTCAAAATGTTTTAATTGATTGATCTAACTGATTAATTAGCTAAGTTTCATTCCTAATTGGAAGCAATTTGCATGTCACTTATTGATGGGTTTGGTAGATGTGGGAACAACTTGCACATAAGGTTGTGTGTGAGAGAGAGAGAGCCAGAGACAGTGTCACAGTAGCATTTACAATAATATCAGTCTATGATAAAATTGAAACTAATTAGTTATTGTTATACCTACCGTACTTTAATCACCCTTAGTTCACATGAACATGATAGTAAAAGGGATAAATGTTTCCAATATTTTCATGCACATTTGACTTGAATAATGATTCAATGAATACTTGTGATTTTCTGCTCCGAATGCAAAAATTGTATGTTTTGAACAAGTCACATGCTTAAAAATAACAGGTGGGGTGGAGTGGTGATAATTCAAATGCAGAGCTGGAGAACCTCTGTCCTTTCAGGTGTTGCTGACTCCTAGACTCAAAATCCCATCAGCCTGAGCCAGCATGGCCAATATTCTGGAGAGCAGGAGTTTCCCCACCCCTGTGCAAGTGCACTAAAACGATCTGGTCTTCCTTATCATGCTTGGATACCAGTGCTTTTGAATGCATGCATGATGTGCTATTAAGCCAAGTGGAGGTCTGACCTTGCTGGAAATGAAGATGACGGGCAGGAAGAATGACAGTATATTGGCAACATGGTGCAGCTGTGTAAAGCCTGAGACAGGAGAGCAGCAGATAGAGGGATGGTCAGTACTGTCACCTACCCTGTCACAGGTAGCAACAGCAGGGCAGCAACTTACCTGAACATACATAGGGCTTAGCTGAAGCAGCATCATGCAGTGCAGGTGACTGGAAAAGTGCCAGGGTCAATGTTCCAGCACTTATAATTAAGACTTGTACATGTTGTTCTGGTACCTCTTACACATCCAAGGTTTGCTCTACTTTGTCACTTGTTTGGTGGTCTTGCTGCAGCCCTGGTCCTGCAGCTTTTGCACCTGCTACCTCCCAATTGGGTGTAACTCTCATCCTCATTGTCCAAATCCTCCAGACCGCAGGGACTTGCTTTTCTCCCTTTTCAGGTTGGTAATTAGAAACTGAGTGCCTCTGCTGGACTCTATTCTCACAGCCAGTTGTGGATAATGATGTACATATGATATGCAGAGATCATTCCAATTTACATTGCAGAAACCATGTATGCAGATAAACACCTTGAATATTTATTGCCAACGTGGGAAAGAAAAAATACTCATGAACACAAAAGGATAGGATTTGCTGATCTTAAGATTGAAATCATGTAGGACATCATTGTTCCTGAGCTAGTCCTTTTTCTTTTATTCCAGATGAGCAACAAATTCAGGTTACCAGCTCTCTCTGCCCAAATGAATCCACCTGACCATAGAGGAAAATACAATTGGGCACCAAATGGTTTCTCAGAATGTGAGACACTACTAGGCATAGACCTAGCACTTAGCTTGTGAATATAAGCTGAGGAGGTGATCCAGAGCCCTTTGAAGCAATGGAGAAATTCCCATATGTTTATTTTATTTGGACTACTGATATTTGCTAGCCCACTCTTCTAATCCATATGCATTTCTAATGGCAGCTTCCATTAATTAAAATCACAATATCAGAAGCAAACAACATTATCAAGCAGAACACAGTAGAGTCAGGGATAAGACATAAAACACAGTCTTTAGATAAAACATGTATCTGGCAAGAAAAAACTTGCAGGAATAATAAAAAGAAGTCTTCACCAATTGATTGAAGACAATCAGCGAAGGGGCCATCCAAACTTTGTGGGGTAAGATGTTCCATAATGTTGGTGTGGCCGTTGCGAAGGCCCATCCCTTACCCAACCAACCAAGCTTCTACCATAGGCAAGACAAGAAGAGAGCCTCCACATTCAGTCTTACTGAGCAGTTAGGATGATACAGAAGAGGGCAGTCCCTCGGGTATCCTGGTGCCAAGCTGCTTACTGTTTTAGCAACACTTTGAATTATACCCAGAAACATAGTAATAAGTAAGCAGTGCAGAAAAGGTTTAAAGTGATCCCAAGGGTAAGCTCCCTCTAACATTGGCCCTATTCACTCATTCTTCTCTCTGCTCCTTATGAGCAATGACCATTCCGCAAAGGGGAGAACAGGGACAAGCCTGTTAGCCCTGCCCTCTCCTGCACATTCCTGACATCTCCCATGAATTGGGAGCTACACTTCTATAGGAGGGACCTGCTCTACTTAATTAAGCTCCCTGCATGACTGCATGACATTAGACATTTTCAGAGCCAGTGTGGCATAGCGGTTAGAGTGTTGGACTACAACCTGGGAGACCAGGGTTCAAATCCCCACACAGCCATGAAGCTCACTGGGTGACCTTCGGTCAGTCACTGCCTCTCAGCCTCAGAGGAAGGCAATGGTAAACCCCCTCTGAATACCTCTTACCACAAAAACCCTATTCATAGGGTCACCATAAGTTGGAATCGACTTGAAGGCAGTACATTTACATTTTTACCCCTTGTAGACATTCTAGTTCAAAAGGTGTCAGATCCCTAAGCACTCCAGGAAGTGCACACACCCTCTGAAAAAAGCTGTGAACTTGTAATGTTTGGAACCATAATTTACCAGCAGGAGGGACCTGAGCCTCAAGTTGATCCTGTGTCAATGGTTTTATTATCAGTCAGGTCTGCTAATCGGCTTAATTCAGCGTTTTCGCAATGCTTAAATTGTGCACAGTGTAGCATTCTGGCCAAGAGAAGAGTGTATGGTGTAAAAAGGGACATAAAAGAGTTGGCACAGGGGCAAGGTGCTTACACCCAGAACGCCAGACCAGTAAAGTAGTTTTTAAGAAAGAATTCTCAATACCAGTCAAAACCTTCTGAGATAGAGTGAAGTCATAGGTCTCTCCCTGGTATATTCCATGGAGACCCAAGGAAAGGTTTTAACATTTTTAAGAATGGGAAATAGTTGTCTGAGCTGACATGTGTCCCAGTATGGCTTCAAATTAGGAAAACCAAGTCCAGCATCACCAGACCTCTTATGCACAACTTGTTTACTCAACCAAGCCCTCCTTCCCCTGTGGCAAAGTCTCTCTATGTATTTCTGCCAGCACTTTAACAATGAAAAGGGGAGAGAACTCAGCAGAATCTGGAAGAGAAACAACAGGTTTGAGAGAAAAATCATTTTGATCACTGCAGTCCATCCTAACCATGAGAGCTGAAGGGGTTGCCACGAGTTAACCTCTCTCTCGAGTGTGGTCAACAAAGGACCATAATTTTGCTTTTGGAGCTGATTAAGATATTTCATGTCAGCTCTTCACTGAGACAGCAGTGTCGGTGGGGGTGCAGGCAGGGCTGGAGATTCCTTGGTAATTGCCAGGCCGTAAGTCCTCAGCCGGCAGCTTGGCTATAAATCTGCCAGGCTAGCAAGGAGGAAGCAAGATAAGGGCAGAGGCCGTTCAAAGCTTACGTGCCAAGCCAGAAATCCAGAAGAGACATCAGTGAAGGTCTGGGTCTAGTTTGCCGAGAGATCAGTCCAAGTCACAGTTCAGGGCATAGGAAGACACACAGTGGTCACACCTGACATTGTAGTCAGCAACAAGCTGAAGCCAAGGTTTGACTTTTAAGGAGCAGGTTTGTCAGCAGGTGTGAGCCCTCAGCATTTTGGCCTTAAGTGGACAGGCCTGCCCCTCTTCTGCCTGACCTTCTGCTGTCTACGTTCTGCAGGTGAGGGGGGAGTATCCTGTTCACTGCCTGCGTCTGGCTGAAGGGCTTCAGCTGTGTCTGGGGTGCTCTGCAGCTGAGGGGGAGAAGGAGCTGGGTTCTCAGGAGTTTCCTCCATTTCTCCTTCTGGGTCTGCTGCTTCTGGCTCTGCTGCTGTTACTCCCGAGTCATCCTCATCTGATGAGTCCTCTGACGGGGCCATGACATTTCATCACCAGGTTCCCCAAATACTTAAAACAGGCTCCCTGAACTGCAATTCAGTGTATTATTTGCCAAATTGCATTGGTCTTGCCAGGAATGATAAGGCACATCATTTGCAATTTAGAGTAGTTCACCTCTATCCCACCCCTCTTTTAAAGTCAGACAGTTCCTTCCTCAGGTCCAGAATCCCCTGAGCTGGGTTAGGCAAAATTACCAGAGTCTCATCTGCGAATAAGCTAATAGAAGGCTCCTGGGCACTTACCTCCTCATTAGCTCATATTCTGTCACCTAACATCTCTATTCCAATGGCAAACAACAGGAAAGACAAGGGGCAGCCCTGTTTCATGTCCCTCCACAGCGTGAACATAGGGGAATCATAAGCATTTACTTTAATAGTCCTGTAGGAACATGAGTACAGTTGATTTATTAGCTGAAGAAACAGTTGTCCAAAATCCAATTTAGTAAGACTAATAAAAAAACAGCCATTCCAGATTATCAAAGGCTTTGAGTACACCCAGAAAGAGTTTTTTGTGTGCTTACAGTAATGAACGATATTTAGAACTCTGTGAAGTCAATCCCTGATATGTCTACCAGGCTTGAAGTCAGCCTAATCTCCCTTGATGTGCTTTGTAATAAATCTGTTCAGGTACCTAGCCATTGCAGCTGTCAGGATATTTTCATCCTGATTCACTAGGGCTATAAGCCTGTAGGAGGCCATGTCTGCCAGATCTTTACCCGGTTTTGGGACAATCATGAGTCAGGCTTGCTGCCAGGAGTCTAAGATAGTACCTTCTTCTAAGATGTTGTTATACAGTACACTCAGATGGGGAACTATCACTGCAGAGAAAGTCTTATAAAATTCACTCAGAAGTCTGTCTATGCCAGGAGCTTTCCTATTTTTAAGGTTACCTAGAACAGTAGCAATTTCCTCCTCAGTAATAGGCCTATTAAAGAGAGTCCTGTGGTCACCTGAGAGGACAGGGATGCAAAGCGTGCGTAACTGGGCCTCAGTGTCAGCAGGAACAGGTTTGCAAGAGGCATAAAGCTTTGTATAAAAATCAGAAAAAAGCTTACCCATAGCTTCAGTGTTACAACAGAGGGCACCCCCACTATTATGAAGACTAAGCACCAAATTTCCTGTACGCTTCCTATGCACTGCCCTAGGCAACAGCCGAGAGTTTTTATTGCTAAACACATAATAGTGCCTATTAAGATAAGCCAACTGAGTGGTCCACCTTAAGAAGTTCTAATTCCAGCCACTTCCCTTGCAGAGATCTGAGAATCCTGCTACTTCCCATTTCCCTATACCTCTGCTCCAGCAAAGCAATTTCCTTCAAGCTAGCTTCTTGCATTCAGTAATCCCACATGGCAGCTTTAAAACAATCCCACAATGTTTCCTGTGATCTCTGGCATGGCATTGTGAAGAAAATAGTCCTTTGCTGAGTCCGTCAGTGGCAGTGTCCAGATGAGATAAAAGATGCACTTTCATTTGCCATGACCACAACCTCAGTACTCTGCTGGAAAAGTCTACGTCCATCAGAATCGGAGCATGGTCTGAGAGCATAATATTACATAACATTACCCCAAAATAAATCTTTGTCATTGTTTATTAATGCTGGGATAAAAACCAAAGAAATGATGAAATTTTAAAAGGGGTAGGCCTAGAAGTAGGCATTGTGAGAGCAGGGGCACAGGATATAAATTCAGAAGAGCAAAATTACCACAGGCCTAACCACAAGTGCCAAAGACACTTGAAGAGAGACACTGCTTACAAGTGCCTGTACGCTAATGCTAGGAGCCTCCGAACCAAGATGGGAGAACTGGAGTGCTTGGTCTTAGAGAAGAGCATTGATATAGTGAGCATAACGGAGACCTGGTGGAATGGAGAAAACCAGTGGGATACGGTTATCCCTGGATATAAACTATATTGGAAGGACAGGGCAGGACGTATTGGTGGCGGAGTCGCTCTATACGTGAAAGAAGGCATTGAATCCAGCAAGCTCAAAACCCCAAAAGAGGCAGACTCCTCCACAGAATCGTTGTGGGTGGTGATACCGTGCCCCAGGAGGGACTTAATACTGGGAACGATCTATCATCCCCCTGATCAAAATGCTCAGGGAGACCTTGAGATGAGATATGAAATTGAGGAAGCATCCAAACTAGGAAATGTGGTAGTAATGGGTGACTTCAACTACCCGGACATAGACTGGCTGCATATGTGTTCCAGTCATGACAAAGAAGCAAAGTTTCTAGATATTCTAAATGACTATTCCCTAGACCAGTTGGTCATGGAACCGACCAGAGGGACGGCAACCCTGGACTTAATCCTCAGTGGGGACCGGGACCTGGTGCGAGATGTAAGTGTTGTTGAACCGATTGGGAGCAGTGACCACAGTGCTATTAAATTAAACATACATGTAACTGGCCAATTGCCAAGAAAATCCAACACGGTCACATTTGACTTCAAAAGAGGAAACTTCACAAAAATGAGGGGATTGGTAAAAAGAAAGCTGAAAAACCAAGTCCAGAGGGTCACATCACTCGAAAATGCTTGGAAGTTGTTTAAAAACACTATATTAGAAGCTCAACTGGAGTGCATACTGCAGATCAGAAAAGGTACCGCCAGGGCCAAGAAGATGCCAGCATGGTTAACGAGCAAAGTCAAGGAAGCTCTTAGAGGCAAAAAGTCTTCCTTCAGAAATGAAGTCTTGTCCGAATGAAGAAAATAAAAAAGAACACAAACTCTGGCAAAAGAAATGCAAGAAGACAATAAGGGATGCTAAAAAAGAATTTGAGGAGCACATTGCTAAGAATATAAAAACCAACAACAAAAAATTCTATAAATACATTCAAAGCAGGAGACCATCTAGGGAGACAATTGGACCCTTGGATGATAAGGGAGTCGAAGGTGTACTAAAGAACGATAAGGAGATTGCAGAGAAGCTAAATGAATTCTTTGCATCTGTCTTCACAGTGGAAGATATAGGGCAGATCCCTGAACCTGAACTAACATTTGCAGGAAGGGATTCTGAGGAACTAAGACAAATAGTGATAACGAGAGAGGAAGTTCTAAGCTTAATGGACAATATAAAAACTGACAAATCACCGGGCCCGGATGGCATCCACCCGAGAGTTCTCAAAGAACTCAAAGGTGAAATTGCTGATCTGCTAACTAAAATATGTAACTTGTCCCTCGGGTCCTCCTCCGTGCCTGAGGACTGGAAAGTGGCAAATGTAACGCCAATCTTCAAAAAGGGATCCAGAGGGGATCCCGGAAATTACAGGCCAGTTAGCTTAACTTCTGTCCCTGGAAAACTGGTAGAAAGTATTATTAAAGCTAGATTAACTAAGCACATAGAAGAACAAGCTTTGCTGAAGCAGAGCCAGCATGGCTTCTGCAAGGGAAAGTCCTGTCTCAGTAACCTATTAGAATTCTTTGAGAGTGTCAACAAGCATATAGATAGAGGTGATCCAGTGGACATAGTGTACTTAGACTTTCAAAAAGCGTTTGACAAGGTACCTCACCAAAGGCTTCTGAGGAAGCTTAGCAGTCAGGGAATAAGAGGAGAGGTCCTCTTGTGGATAAGGAATTGGTTAAGAAGCAGAAAGCAAAGAGTAGGAATAAATGGACAGTTCTCCCAATGGAGGGCTGTAGAAAATGGAGTCCCTCAAGGATCGGTATTGGGACCTGTACTTTTCAACTTGTTCATTAATGACCTAGAATTAGGAGTGAGCAGTGAAGTGGCCAAGTTTGCTGACGACACTAAATTGTTCAGGGTTGTTAAAACAAAAAGGGATTGCGAAGAGCTCCAAAAAGACCTCTCCAAACTGAGTGAATGG
The DNA here is from genome assembly GCF_030035675.1 of Rhineura floridana. Taxonomy (NCBI): domain Eukaryota; kingdom Metazoa; phylum Chordata; class Lepidosauria; order Squamata; family Rhineuridae; genus Rhineura; species Rhineura floridana. The sequence goes on from NC_084480.1 coordinate 291,477,031, forward strand.
GCGGAAAAATGGCAAATGCAATTCAATATAAACAAGTGTAAAATTATGCATATTGGAGCAAAAAATCTGAATTTCACATATACGCTCATGGGGTCTGAACTGGCGGTGACCGACCAAGAGAGAGACCTCGGGGTTGTAGTGGACAGCACGATGAAAATGTCGACCCAGTGTGCGGCAGCTGTGAAAAAGGCAAATTCCATGCTAGCAATAATTAGGAAAGGTATTGAAAATAAAACAGCCGATATCATAATGCCGTTGTATAAATCTATGGTGCGGCCGCATTTGGAATACTGTGTACAGTTCTGGTCGCCTCATCTCAAAAAGGATATTCTAGAGTTGGAAAAGGTTCAGAAGAGGGCAACCAGAATGATCAAGGGGATGGAGCGACTCCCTTACGAGGAAAGGTTGCAGCATTTGGGGCTTTTTAGTTTAGAGAAAAGGCGGGTCAGAGGAGACATGATAGAAGTGTATAAAATTATGCATGGCATTGAGAAAGTGGATAGAGAAAAGTTCTTCTCCCTCTCTCATAATACTAGAACTCGTGGACATTCAAAGAAGCTGAATGTTGGAAGATTCAGGACAGACAAAAGGAAGTACTTCTTTACTCAGCGCATAGTTAAACTATGGAATTTGCTCCCACAAGATGCAGTAATGGCCACCAGCTTGGATGGCTTTAAAAGAAGATTAGACAAATTCATGGAGGACAGGGCTATCAATGGCTACTAGCCGTGATGGCTGTGCTGTGCCACCCTAGTCAGAGGCAGCATGCTTCTGAAAACCAGTTGCCGGAAGCCTCAGGAGGGGAGAGTGTTCTTGCACTCGGGTCCTGCTTGCGGGCTTCCCCCAGGCACCTGGTTGGCCACTGTGAGAACAGGATGCTGGACTAGATGGGCCACTGGCCTAATCCAGCAGGCTCTTCTTATGTTCTTATGTTCTTAATGCTCAGCTGCAAACAAAACATATACGGGAGTATGATCCAAATCTCCCTAAGAAAAAGGAATAATCCCAGGTTGTAGAGTGATGTTGATGCCACACATCAATCAAGCCCACCTCCTAAAAGAGGAGAACCAGAAAATCAGATAACAGGAGTTGGTACTTAGTACTACCACTTCCATCAAGATCAGTATTCAGGGTTGCACTCAAATCGCAAACCAGTTTAAGAATGCTTCTTTTTCCTGTCCTTTTTCCATCCAGCGGGCAAAGGTTCAGGAACCCATTCCTGAGAGGCATCTCTCAAAGTAGATCTTTGTACATTTAGCTCCACAAAGAGATCATCAGCTTGAGTAGCTGTAGAAGCTGTGAGTACTTTGCCCACCTGGATACTCAGTGCAACACCACCACAGGCTGCAGGAACAGGGGGGAGGAATTGCTGTGGTCTACAGACCTTCCATTCCTGTCACCAGGAAACCACTCTGTCTTGGAGCTGTGAGGGCCTGCACCTGGTGGTGGGCCGAGGAGACAGTAAACTAGGGTTGCTGCTGGTGTATCGTCCACCCTGCTCCCCACAGCTTCTCTGACCGAGCTGGCGGAGGCTGTCTTGGCTGTGGTGATGGAGGAGCCCAGAACAATAGTGCTGGGTGATTTCAATGTCCATGCTGAGGCTGCCTCTAGCATTCTGCCTCAGGACTTCATGGCCTCCATGAAGATCATAGAGCTGTCTCAACACATAGAGCAGGGCACACCGTTGCCTTGGTTTTTGCTCCAGATACCATCTTGTCCCCCATGCTGTTTAACATCTAAATGAAGCCCTTGGGAGCAGTCATCAGGAGCTTTGGGGCAAGGTGTCAGCAGTATGCTGATGATACCCAGCTCTATTTCTCCATAACATCTGAATCAGGAGAGGCCATGCAAGCCCTGGACCACTGCCTGGACTTAGTGGTGGGCTGGATGAGGGCCAATAAACTGAGTCTAAATCCTAGCAAGACAGAGGCATTGTGGGTTGGTGGTTCCCGAGTTTGGATAATTGGTCAGTTGCCTGCTTTGGATGGGGTCGTACTTACTCTTAAAGAGCAGGTCTGTAGTCTGGGGGTGCTCCTGGATCCATCTTTGTCGCTAGAGGCCCAGGTGGCCTCTGTGGCTAGGAGTGCCTTTTACCAGCTCTGGCTGGTAACACAGCTGCAGCCGTTTCTGGACCAGGATAACCTGATCACTGTTGTCCACGCACTGGTAACCTCCAGGCTGGATTACTGTAATGCAGTCTATATGGGGCTGCCCTTGAGGTTGGTCCGGAAGCTGCAGCTGGTGCAAAATGCAGTGGTGAGACTGCTCACTGGGGCAGGGTATCGACAACATGTCACCCCACTGCTGAAAGAATTGCACTGGCTGCCCATTTACCACCGGGCCAAGTTCAAGGTTCTAGTTTTAGTGTACAAAGCCCTATACAGCTTGGGACCAGGATACCTGAAAGACCATCTTATCCTTATATACTCAGTTGATCACTGCGCTCTGCAGGTGAGGGCCTCCTGCAGATACCATCTTATCAGGAGGTTCGTTCTGCACAATATAAGAAATGGACCTTTAGTGTGGGGGTATCTACCCTGTGGAATTCCCTCCCCTTGAATATTAGGCAGGCGCCATCTCTGCTATCTTTTCAGCGCCTTTTGAAGACTTTCTTCTTTCAACAAGCCTTTTAAGTCGAGACCTATCCCAGTCTGCATCTGTGTTAGAATTGCTTGTTAATATGTTTTTTTTAATAATGTTTTTAACCTTTTTTTACAGATCTTTTTAAAGCTTTTTTTAAAAAAAATGTTTTTAACATTGTTTTGTTTTAATGTATTTTAAGGTCTGTTTTTATGATGTTTTAAAGTGTTTTTAGCGCTTCTGTTTGCCGCCCTGGGCTCCTGCTGGAGGAAGGGCGGTATATAAATCAAATTAATAATAATAATAATTAATAAATAAATAATACTGGACTTTCAGGCAAAAGGGAAAACCCCAGCAATAGGATGTCCTTGCTTGTCTCAAAGATTCTGTAAAGGGCTTAAACACGTTTTTCCTACACAGGGTCTCCTGATTGAGATCCTTATATGTGCAAACTTACAGATCATGAAATTGAAGGTGTGGTGCATTACTCAAAGCCTTATAAACTGCTTCCTTAAGCAGGAACTGATAAAAGCCAGCCATAATGTCTCTGTGTAGCATTGATCTGGGAGGGCACTCCCAGAGCTCAGTTAGCTGAAGATCAGGACAGCAGCTACGTATCCAGCCCACAAGGAAAGAGGTAATATCACCTCCTTCCACATCATCTTTCACCCCATGGATCCTGATGTTCTGCCTATGATCTTTGTCCTGCTGATCCTACACTTTAAGCTGAAGGTCACAAATCTTAGTGGACATTCCGTCTGTTTTCCTTTGGTATTTCAAACCTAGTTCCATGGCAGAGTCCACCATGACTGCTTCTTCTTTCACTTGGGCTAGCACTTCATCGATACTTTTCTCAATAGGCTGTAGCATAGCTGCCCAGTCAGCATTTAATTTCCTCCAGAGCTGCTGGAGGAACTTGGCATTTCATTCTATGGGCCCCCTTGTTCCACCATTTTTGTCACCTTCAGACCCTTACCAGCCCCTCGACCCATTCGAGATTTCTCCTCGCTGTCAGACAGTTCAGAGTTGAAATTGTTTAGGAGCTGATCATGAGCATTGTTATGCTTCCAATGGTGATAATCAGCCCCCCTTTCATCACCTGCAAAATATTCTCATCAGTATCATGTCAGGTGCACATAAAGCTCTGTATAATTGCTAAATAGGCTCCCAATTCAGAGAAGCAAAAACTTCAGGTATCCATCTTGGTTGTCAGACAAACCACACCAGCAAACTGGGCTATTCTTGCTGCTGCATTGTGGATCAAATGAAGTTTCCAAAGACTCTTCAAAAGGTAGGCCCCTTTAGACTAATTCCAGTCGTTTGACTTTCCCCTGCATATTGTAGAGAGCTAAAGGTAGCCTAGCTCATAGGCATTCCTGGGCTTTGAGAAAGCAAAGGCTCTTGGGTAGCAGTCTACAAGAGAATGCTATTTTCAGTGAGTTACATTTCAAATGGCAATACACCCTGATGATTATTAAAAACTCAGGGACTTTTTGCCCGTTGATTTTTCTCCAGGAACCAAATAGTTTATGACACTTTGGATTATGGTTCTGATTAAGCAGAGCCCTAGATCTGGTAATACATTTTGCTGCACATCAAATTCTAAAGTTCAGGAGAGCTATAAAAAAAATCTGGAGTGATGGAGATGAACCTTGGTTATGAAAGTCAGACAGTGAGTAATGAATGATGTCATTGCCAAGGTGGCAGACTGCTAAATGAATTGTCTCTACGCAGGTTTTTATTTAAAGTGCCTTCTTTAAATACCATGATATGGAGATTTCCAACAGCTGTAATTTCATAATGTATGTTTAATTTAAAAGAAGAGAAATTATATTTGTTCATGTGGCTGCCCTTTATCCATTACACAGAAGAAACAGGTGGAGACATGAGCAAACAGTGCATATTTAGATAATACTTTTTAAAAACCTTGAATCCATCATGAAATGAATTAGGGAAGGATTGTAACCCAGTGGTAGGGCACACATTTTGCTTGCAGAAGATACCAAGTTTAATCCATGGCATCTCTAGTTGAAAGGGTGATGAGAAAGATCACAGGATGAGACCCTGGAGAACTGTTGCTAGTTAGAGGAGATAATAATGGATTGGATGGACAAATAGTGTGACCTGGTATATAGCAACTTCTTAAGGCACAATGCAAGTCCCGCCACATCCACACTATGCATTTAAAACACTATTATACCACTTTAACAGCCATAGCTTCCCTCAAAGAATCCTTGGTACGTACGTTTGTTAAAGGTTCTGGGAGTTGTTAGGAGACCCCTATTCCACTCAGAGTAGCTGAACTTTTGAAAGTGTTGTCTCACTGAAGTGCTGGGGCCAGCTGAGACCTTGTATAGGCTGGCAGTGCCTATATTGCAGTTGGCCCCATCTGCTTGAGGAGCTGACTGTGCTGACTTAAATAGTCCTTGTCCAGTTCTGCAGGCACTGACTTCTGTACTGTGAAGGAATGGGAATGATAATAGGGGCTCAGGAGGACATGCTGAAGGTGCCCCTGCCCAAGTGGAACAGTCTGTCCTTCCTCCTCCATCTGTAGCTAGTGCAGAACACAGCAGCTAGGCAAAATGACCTTGTTCGCCTATCTGCTACTGGGCTGAATTCAAGGTTATGATACTAGCATAAGGCCCTAAGCAACTCAGGACAAAGTTACTTGAGAGACTGCCTTAACTCGGAGCAGGGTTTTCAGTGTAGCTGCCCCTGTTTTGTAGGACAGCATACCTACTGAGATATGAGATATTTCTGAGGGTAGTGTGAAGGGGTAGGTTCATGGGGTTATGGCAGTTTCTCTGCTACAGGTAGATCTTCAACCAGATTGAAATGCATCCAATTATGATTCTCATCCAAAATGCCTGGAGTACCATTCACTCAAGACCAGAAATGGGGTATTATTGACCTGTTGGTAGTTGTTACAATCTTCCAGATGCAAGGAAGAATTCTTTAAGAGGAGTCTCACAACTTCCTGCATCAACCCTGCCACAAGAGCTCCACTTCTCAAGGAGGTATTCACTCCCTCCTGGACCCAAGTGGCAATTCTGTCTCTGCTCAATGTTATGAGCCAAGAAAGGGAAGGGTTGAGCACATGCATTGTAGGCTTCACCAAGCACATTAGCTACACCCTTTGTTCACAATAAGTGCATTTCATCCAATAAAATAGAATTTCTTTCATTAAAACATGGAATTCCATCAACAACAATTTCATCCAATAAAAATGGGCTAGACAGTGCTCTGGTACATCCATGGAAATCTGCTCAGCATTTTGAAGAACTGGGACAGTTTGAACAGTTTGTGCTTAGCATTGGGAGATTGTCTTTAGGATAAAAATGACTTGAGGATGAGCAGAGAGCAGAATACAATGGTATATGCTGAGTATGAAGAGGTAGATTTAAGCAGGGAAAGTTATTTGAAGAGTTTGGGGTGCAGCCTGCCTTGTATTCCATTTGTGTGTGTTAGGTGTCACTGTTTCCATCTGATCTAGTACTCCATTTTCTAACACCATTAGGTCAATTATGTCTGGGAAGTATACAGGCAGGGCTTAAAGGCAATGGTATTATCTGTTGTCTGACCCCATTTTTTGATGTTTTTAGGTATATTGTCTCTTAAAAAATTAGCTGTTCTGACTGCTCCAATGATAGAGCTGGGATGAAAGAGGTAGGGGGGATTTGCATAGATGGATCCAAGCAAAGGTATGATGGGAATGGCTCGGCGAGACTTGTAACACCCCATACACACCTGAACCAGCAACTCCTGACTATGAGTGTATAAAGAATGAATAAACTAGCCACATTTAGGCAGTGATTTGACAGCTCTCCAGGTGTTGTGTAATTTCATCACAAAAGTTTTAAATGTCATGGCAGATTTAACCTTCAGTTATTGATGAATAAGGGACTTTGCAGGCTACAATGCATATGAGCCAAAAAGCAAGCTAATTTTGTCAAACCAATAAAAGGCACTTCACATGTTTAGCCTCTGGAGTTGTACTGCAGATGGATTTTGCAGATGAAGGAAAAAAATGTGTGAGCAGTGGCAAGGAAGTTGATAGGAGCCAATGATCCACTCCTTTTTCATGGTGACCACATGGCAGACTAAGCAGCAGTGATTGACAAACTGGAAAATCAGTTATGAGAAGGGTGAAATATGGCTAAAACGTTACCCAGGGCCAGCTCCAGAAATGCCGGGCCCCTTGGGCATCAGCTTGCCCTGGGCCCAGGCATGTGTGCGCGTTTGTATTTGCGTTTGCGTGTAGGCCCCCCCACCTACCTGTCTGCTGTCTTTTACCGTTGCCCTTAATGAAGATAGCGGCCACGGTTTCCCTAAGGGGATGATGCCTCCGCCGCCATCTTTGTTGATGGCACGCATGCGTGCTACGCGTGCGCATCTTTGCCATCAACTAAGATGGTGGCAGGGGCTTCAGTATCTTAGGGAAACCGCGGCCACCATCTTCATTAAGGGCAACAGTAAAAGACACCAGACAGGTAAGTGGGGGGATGTGGGGGACTTGGGGGGGTGCGGATCACAGAACGGGAACGGAGGGGCAGCTGAGGGCCCCCCTGTAGCTCCAGGGGCCGTCGGGCCAGTGCCCAACCTGGCCGCCCTTTAGAACCGGCCCTGACGTTACCTTTCAGCTTTTTGTATGAAGGCAGTATTCACCTACAACTCGGGGGACTTCAGTCTTCAAGGACTGTCAGTCTGTTGTTTCTTAGAGCAACAGCTATAATTAAAAGATGAATGTTACAAATGAGATATATGATTCTGTTTGGACAAAATGTGCATGCACCCTGCAAAGATCCTGAATAAAAGCCACTAGCACTAAAGAAGCAATGTTAGCTAATCTTATTTGTAACGGCACTCCCAAAGTTTTGGGGATATCTTTATTTACAAAGGCAAAAATGTTGCTTCAAAGTAAGCAACATTATCTCAAAAATAAGGAAGCTGAAAATGAATACAAAGCAAATATCAGAATTACAAGATAACTCCCCTTATTCGATGCATCTTGATTACTAGACTTCTTAGATCACACAGGCCTTTACCGTCATTTGTTGTTATTCATTTTCCTGTGAAATAGATCATTAGCCCAATTTAGAGATGTGGAAGTGGAGCAAAGTGGCACTGACAAAACAAGATCCTTGCTGGATCAGGCCAAAAGCCTATCTAGCCAGCATCCTGTCCAAGCCTGTAGCAAAACATGGCAGTCCTTACAGGTGTCTTCAAGAAACATTTGAGCCTGACCCCAGCACAGTCTGTTTCCCATCAGCCATGAGGGCTCCTCATCACTTTATTACATTACAATGCAAAGCTTCCATTGACTTTAATCGTGTAAAGCAGCGGCAGAGACTCTGTAGCCAAGGAGATGTTGTTGGACTATAACTTCCATCAGCCCTGACCATTGGCCATGCTGGCTGGAACTGATGAGAGTTGGAGTACAACAATATCTGGAGGACCACAGGTTTGTTTAGTTCTTTCCTCGTACTTATATCTTGCCCTTTCTTCTAATGGAAGCACAGAGTGTCTAACAATACATCATCGCATACATGCCACAACAATAAAAAAAAAAGATGTTGACAACATCAAACCACATCTACAAAATAGTAGTGTCATCAAGAAGGTTGATTACATTCTAAGGGCCTGGGTAAACAAAAGGGCTTGCACCTTTCACCTAAATGATGCCAACATGGCAAACAACCAGATGTCATTGGGAAGAGTTCCATAACTGAGAGGCCATTGCTGAGAATGCCCTGCCTTGTGTCGTCTCCTGCCCAACAGAAGCTACAGTCAGAGTAACAAGCAGGGTATCCCCAGCAGATCTGTTACAGGTCACTTGGGCCCCAAGTAATTTTCCATGCCTGTTGTAAAGACTGCAAATTTCAAAGGCCGAGAAGTTGTGCAGACAGAATTTAATGTGAGTATATCTAGTTAATACAATTTCACATCTTAACTGGAATCTACAAATATTGGTTAAGAAATGAGGTGTTTCTAATAGAATTCAGTTTGATCAAACATTGGAGGAATGTGGCAAGTTTGTTTTCCATATTTTTCTGTTATGTATTTTATCTTCAGAAAGATTTGGATACATCCAATATGTTGCTTCGGCCTCTGCCCACCCTCTCACCTTCAACAGGGTAATAAAAACAATCAGCTCAGATGTCAGCTGCAGAAATAACTGAACATCTTTGTCCACCTCGGCTTTTTTGAGGGCCAAGTTATACAGAAGGGGTAGCAAATGCTTTTTTCCACTCATTTTTGTGTCATAGTGGTATGACAGACACATCTATCTGCTCTCTGGTGATACAGTAACAGTGATTTGATTTACTATAGAGGACTCTTCAACAAAGCACTGTGAGTGGTGGGCCATCTATCCTGTTTGTAGACTCGGCAAGACATAATGCATCTCACCTGCTAGGTTATCAAGCTGCATTGAAATGCTGATAGCAGCATTTTGTTTAATTCAGCCTTTGCTCCTTCCCACTTCATCAGTTGGCAGAGAGGTGGAAGACTGATGCTGTAAATCTTTAATCTGTAGACCTTTAAATCCCTATACGGTTTCGGCCCAGTTTATCTCACGGAGCGCCTTCAACGCCACCAATTATGCCGCCCGACAAGATCGGCCACACAGGGCCTTCTCTCAATCCCGCCAACAAAAACAGCCAGGTTGGCAGGTACAAGAGAGAGGGCATTCTCAGTGGCGGCCCCCACTCTTTGGAACTTCCTCCCACAAGATCTCTGGCATGCCTCTTCCCTAAATGTATTTTGGAAAGCCTTAAAGACCTGGCTTTTTCAGCAGGCCTTCGGGGTATCCGGGGAGGGTTAATCGATATAATTGTAATGCCTCCTACCCAGTTTTAATATTGTTGTTGTAGATCTATTGTTTTTATTGTATTACTGTATTTTATTAATTGTATTTTAATAATTTTGTAAGTCGCCTAGAGTGGCCATTGGCCAGATAGGCGACGAAGAAATTAAATTTATTATTTATTATTATTATTATGCTAACAAATTTTTGAAATGTATATGGGAGAGGGGAGGGAAATGCCATTTCATTGATTGCAACCTATTATCTAGGGCTTCCATATGTATTGTATCATTATGTGACTTTCTCTGAACATCGCATCATCAAAGAGAGTTACTTTGATAATGGCTTGTCATGTGCAGCATAAAGAGTGATTACAAGAAAAGATTTAATAGGTTGCTCCAAGGAGGTTTACGAGTGAAGAGGGAATTTAATTTGTGTAGGAAGTGGCAAGGCAAAAATAGAGGCTTTCACAAAGCTTAGGAGAGAATGGAGGTTGAGAAGGGAAATGAAATTGCTTGGATAGACCATCAAAGTGGCAAAATATTGCTGATGTGCGATGCTTAAGGGAAAGCATACATTCTCTTTAGAAGGACAGGTTTTCATAATTCATGTTCTTTTCTTAGATTTATGTTAGCTTAGCTTAATGGTTCTTGGTCGATGTCCAAGGCCAAAGGTCAAGAAGAGACAGTGCTGCATCTGTGACATTCTACGGCATCTTTTCCTTAACACATTTGAAGCTAAATAATCTCTTCCTTGGATGAAAACACATTTTTGAAAACTCTGTGATGAGATGAAGTCCCTGCCCCAATCTTCCAGTTTTGCTTAACACAGTATCATGTGGTAAATGGTTACATGTAAAAGGTTTGTATTAAACAATACCAGTCACAGATTGCAGAAGGCTGAGTATTCTTCTCAATAAGGGCCCTAACTTTATAGAGGAGTCACCGCAGCAATCCATTCTTGGACTGTAGATAATTTATTTTCTGTATGTCTGTGGGAAAAAGTCTTGAACTTTCAGCAGTTTCTTGTCTTTCTAAAAGCTGCTTCATCTGAGATGGGGTGCATTCCGGCACAGAAATCAGGACAAATAATTCATTCTATTATGTTATGCATAAAGGGCACGTGCATGTATGAGCTACACTAGTGGTTTCCCCAGTTAAAACACATCCAAACCTTTCCCAGTTATAGTCTGCATTTACTTTAAATTAAAAAACAAAACAAAACCCTGCATGTCCCATTTATAAGTGATGCAGCCCTAATCATAAGGTAGCTAGGAAGTGTCAGTTGTGAGCCCCAGTAGTGTACTTAGGTAAATTTTAGGTAATTTTAAATTCTGGACTTAATGGTCCAGAGAGCTTCAGCTATGGGGTGGTATATATATACCGCATGCAAAAGGTCCCAGGTTCAATCCCCAGCATCTCCAGGTAGGGCTGGGAATGTCCCCCGTCTGAAACCCTGGAGAGCTGCTGCCAGTCAGAGTAAACAATACTGAGCTAGATGGACCAGTGGTCTGATTCAGTATACAGCAGCTTCTTACTTTCCTATGTTTTAGATGGCAATTGCTTCGCTTGATTCAAAATATGGCAAGTTAGTCCTGCCGCATTTGAAGGCCCTCCTTCTCATTCTTCTGAGTGGATCCTAGCCTTTAGAGCTGCAACTGATAGGACAATCCATCCAATTTAAAATGCTTATTATCCTCTTGGTGAGCCCAAGTATGCTATGAGTATTTCCCCCCATTATTGGCTCTGCCATTCCTTTTGCCAATATTGGTCAGTGAATTGCCTGAGAACTAAACAAATCTTCACTGAAGACAGCCTTCATACTGAAGATAAATTGTGTCTAGGTAGTAACTGTCATTTTAACAACAGCTAGTTCAAAATAACCAGTTATCATCATGGCAAGAATGCTCATTGAAAAGCCTTCTCTACTCCAGCTTTAAAATATATTATGCGTTCCTAACAGTTTTTCTGGAAGTTAAGATGCCTGTGTTTTACATATGCTGTGCCACTCAACTGATGAGCCATGTAAGTGAAAGATGTATTCAGCTAAGCAAGCTAACAACTTTATGAGCTCAGCAGAAATCCATGCTAAATATTAATTCTCATAGGCCTGGCCAGCTGGAGTCAGAACTAATTGCTGATTCCACTGTTGTTCTTATTTTACATTAACCCTTTGCATGAAATAAAGACGTGTAACTTCATCTACTTTAAAAAATGAGAAGGAAGCTCTCTAAGACAGAAAAACGTTTATTTTAAACTCATTTCCATAATCCAAAGATACAGAGGTTATTGACTCTTGCTTGCAGTTTACCAAACAGCCTTGTTGTCATTGGGGTAGCTCAGGGCTAGCCAATGTGATGGCCTCCAGATGTTGTAGACTACATCTCCCATCAGCCCCAACCAGGATGGCCAATGATGGGAGCTGTGGTCCAAAACATCTGGAGGGCACCATGATGTCTACCCCTACATTAGAGAAACACAGGAAGCTATCTTACACAAGGTCACATCATGTAGGATTATCTGGATATAATAAATGTAGGTCCGATGTTATCTTCAATGACCTGAGGAGAATATTCCCTTTGGAGACAGTGCTATTTAAATCTATGGGATAAGATCTTAAGAAGGATTCCATTTTCGTTTGCAATAGGCTGTTTCCTCGCAATAAAGGAAAATCATCTTTTCATAGTCAGTTCATAGTATTTTGAAAAAAGACATCAGCAAAACTCATTTTCTTGCTTTCTACCAGCCTTCAGACCTATACAGATAATTTCTGAAAGTTGAACTAAAATGTCTTACTCATCTTTAGATTTTTATTGCTCTAACTTGGTGGTTCCCAAACTTTTTTCCCCATGGACCTTTTGAAAATTGCCGATGGCCTTGGTGGGTCACTTCATGATCTTTCTGCCTGTTTCTGCAATTGTAACACATCATACTGAATGCTGCATGATTTTCAATTGAAATTTTATTGCTTCTTTTATTTCTTATATTGTATTTAATGTACTACAATTTGCATTCCATAGATTCAAACTGCAATACAATATAATAAATATAAGAAATAAAAGAAGCAATATAACTTCAATTAAAAATAAGTATGAATATTTAATACGGACATGCTGTGGACTACCTGAATGAAGCTCATGGACCACTGGGGGTCTGTGAACCACAATTTATTTATTTATAATTTATTTATTATTTAATTTATACCCCACCCTTCCAGCAGGAGCCCAGGGCAGCAAACAAAAGCACTAAAAAGACTTTAAAACATCATAAAAACAGATCCTAAAAGACATTAAAACATAACAGCATTAAAAACATTTTAAAAAAACAACTTTTAAAAAGGGTTAAAAACATTATTAAAAAACATATTAAACAATTCTGACACAGATGCAGACTGGGATAGGTCTCAACTTAAAAGGCTTGTTGAAAGAGGAAGGTCTTCAAAAGGCGCCGAAAAGATAGCAGAGATGGCGCCTGCCTAATGTTTAAGGGGAGGGAATTCCACAGGGTAGGTGCCACCACACTAAAGGTCCTTTTCCTATGTTGTGCAGAACAGACCTCCTAATAAGATGGTATCTGCAGGAGGCCCTCACCTGCAGAGTGCAGTGATCGACTGGGTATATAAGGGGTAAGATGATCTTTCAGGTATCCTGGTCCCAAGCTGTATAGGGCTTTGTACACCAAAACTAGAACCTTTGGGGTGACATGTTGGTGATACCCTGCCCCAGTGAGCAGTCTTGCCGTTGCATTTTGCACCAGCTGCAGCTTCTGGACCAACCTCAAGGGCAGCCCCATATAGAGTGCATTACAGTAATCCAGCCTGGAGGATACCAATGTGTAGACAACCGTGGTCAGGCTATCCTGGTGCGGAAACGGCCTCAGGTGTCTTACCAGCTGAAGCTGAGGGGGAAATTGTGAACCCCTCCTCTGACCCGCTCTTCTGATCTTGGCTTAACCTTCCTGACTCTTTGCTTTTCTATCTTGTCACCTCTGGATTTGTTTATCTTATATATTTAAATGCCACCCTTCTTCAGAGGACTGAGTGCACAAGGGGAAAGTTGCAAGTTTATCTGTGACCCATACACAAATTATTTGATAGAGCTTTTTAGCACAGAAGTATCAACCAGCAGACTTGTTTGTTTTTGTGAAGGCAACCAAATAATGTAGTATACCATGTTTGCTTCCTTTCTTAATGAAAAGACCAACTTTAATGCAGTTAATCTTTGCAAGTGAACAACAATGTCAAGAAAGGCAAAATTAATTTGCATGACCCAGTCCTTGTACAAAAAGCCAGTAACTGAATGTGAAAATTGAAAAACACTGGAAGACTTTTTTTGGTGTTAAGTGTTTATTTGCCAAAGATTTCTTTTCTTCTTGGTGGGCTTTTAAAAGCATTAATGTTTTATTTGTCAAGGTAGATGAAAAGTATCATGAAGGAAGAGGCCACACAGATGATCTAAACAACAAGAACTTTACTATAATATATAGGGAACAAGGCCCACAGCATGGTGCTGCTTGTAAGGCAGGCCTGGAACTAAAACTACCACAGCCTGGGACTCAGCAGTTCCTGGTGTGGCAAGCTTAGAGGGTCAATACAGTAGAGAATAGTGGAGCCTGGAATCATCATCTAGGAGTGACATTTAAGAAATCTGAGATGTGTTAACACAATTTATTTGAAACTAGAGATGTCAGACTCAGAAAAGAACTTCAGGGACTCATTAAGACCCTCGTCAAAGGAAGTGGCAAGCATTACAAATTTCTGTAATTATTTTCCATTCAGATTAAAAGCCACACAGGAGAATTACTGGCTCATTTTTCTCCTATTGAATGTAATGGAAGGGAATTAAGAGCCTTCAAGGATAAAAATGAGTAGGGGGGAAGTGCATCTCCTGCAGAGGACCTACAATATTATTTATTTATTTATTTATTTTATTATACTTGTATACTGCCTCATAGACGAAGCTCTCTGGGCAGTTTACAGTAACTAAAAACATTAAAACAAATACAATTTAAAACAGATCTTATAAAAACAATTTAAAAAACAATTTAAAAATGTAAACAGTATAAAACACATGCTAAAATGCCTGGGAGAAGAGGAAAGTCTTGACCTGGCGCCAAAAAGATAACAGTGTTGGTGCCAGGCACACCTTGTCAGGAAGATCATTCCATAATTTGGGGGCCACCACTGAGAAGGCCCTCTCCCTTGTTGCCATCCTCCGAGCTCCCCTTGGAGTAGGCACCCGGAGGAGGGCCTTCGATCTTGAACGTAGTGTATGGGTGGGTTTGTATCAGGAGAGGCGTTCCATCAGGTATTGTGGTCCCAAGCCATGTAAGGCTTTATAGGTCAAAACCAGCACCTTGAATCGAGCTCAGAAACATAAAGGCAGCCAGTGCAAGCGGGCCAGAATCAGTTTTATACGTTCGGACCATCTGGTCCCTGTTACCAATCTGGCCACTGCATTTTGCACAAGCTGCAGTTTCCGAACCGTCTTCAAAGGCAGCCCCACGTAGAGTGCATTGCAGTAATCTTATTTGGAGGTTACCAGAGCATGGACAACTTTAAATCTCTACACAGTTTCGGCCCAGTTTACCTGAGCGCCTCCAGTGCCACCAATTATGCCGCCCAACAAGATCAGCCACACAGGGCCTTCTCTCAGTCCCACCAACTAAAACAGCTAGGTTGGTGGGGACTAGGGAGAGGGCATTTTCAGTGGCGGCCCCCACTCTCTGGAACTCCCTCCCATATGATCTTCGGCATGCCCCTTCCCTGAATGTATTCCGCACAGCCTTGAAGACCTGGCTCTTCAGACAGGCCTTTGGGACTTCCGGGGAGGGTTAATTTTTTAGGACTAATCGCCTATTACTCTGAACTGTTATTATTCTTTATTCATAGTTTTACTGTTATATGTATTTATATGTATTTTATTGTGATGCATTTACTGCAACTAAACTGTACGTCGCCTAGAGTGGCCAGCGGCCAGATAGGTGACTTATAAATTAAATTATTATTATTATTATTAACTGAAGCCAGGTTATTCCTGTCCAGATAGGGATGTAGTTGGTAGTTAGTTTCCTACTTCTCTTATTCTTGTTCCCATAATGTCTGTTACTGTAATCCCTTGCAGGTTCTTATGGGCCAAAAATGAAATGAATTTGCAAGATTCCATGAATAACTTATGAACTTTTTTGTTCATAAAGAAAACATAACATTTAATATAACACAGTCTTATATGGTTCTCGTTTTCCAAATACTTAAAAGATCCTTGTCCATGTGTCCTTTCTCTCTTTTTTTGGCAAAATATCTTTGCAATCAACTGAAAAGTTCTTTTTCTTAATCTTCAGGAGATGAATAGCTTTATCCTGCTGCCCTGAACCACTGCAGCTTCAGCTAGGCCCGGAAAGTCCACAGATTCAGCAAGGTCCTTAATCAAGGGGTTAAAGACCAACTAAATAATAGCTTCCCTTGCAGCCACACCCAGGACCAACTTTTCTGCCCCACACTTGCTTTCTTCTTCAAACAAGGTTTTTATGCTCTGAAACCCCACCCACCAGACTGAACCAACTAAAACAGATTGTGAGGGTAAGGGTTACATTACCTCTTCCCCCATACAAAATAACGGAGCAAAACACTCTGATTGCATCACATAGAAAAAAGCTCCTGCTTCCTCAGCAGGATGAGGTGATTTTTACAAGCTCATGGACTGGCTCAGAAAAATTACCTATGCTGCCTTGAGAACATACTGCATCTTGAAAGATGGCTAACAAATCTATTAAGTAAATTAATGAGATTATTTTGAAAATGAAAGCTATATTAAAAGAAATTTGAAGGATTACATAGAACACAGTGTTTCATGTGTCCCTTTATAAAGATGAATAATTCTTGTTTTACCCATGCCGTTGCTTATTCAGGATTACTATTTCCATGAATACAAAGAGTATTCTCCTTGGCAGAAGCAATTTAAATGAGTGTGCCTCACAGACCTACAATTCCTAGGTTTCCCTGGGAAGTGGGATTGATTGTTAAACCTTTTGGGAATTGTGGCTCTGTGAGGGGAGCAGGGTCTTCTAAAAAGTCTCAGTATCCTTAACAAACTATAGTTCCCAAGATACTTTGGGGGAAGCCATAACTGTTTAAAGTGATAATACTGCTTTAAATGTATAGTGCAAATGGGGCCTAACTCGTGTACTGTAAGCACTTAATTGCAAACAGAATACAAATATTTTCAAATGAAGATAATTCCCTTTATATTCTTCATGTGTGGTAAGGCCTTTTGCTTAATACTTTTATGAGAATAGAGAAAGTCTCTTAGTTCTGCAAATAAAAGAGTACATATAAAGTTAAACTTTCTTTTACATTTCACATCTCCACAAGCACTGGGCACTCTGGCAGTTTTACAGGAACATCAAATTTCAGTGTGGTATACATGCCTCCTGAGATATGGTTTTGTTTTTACAATAAATGGTTTTAATCTGTTTTTCTGTTTTGCAACTAAACTGCTGGATGTTTGATTTTGCTGCTTTCAAAATGTATTTTGATGGTATGGTATGTTTTTGTGTTTTTTTTGTTCTAAAACACACCACAATCTTAGCATTGTGGAGCAATTTTTCCCCAGAGAGTTGATCCAAAAACAACACATTCTGATTACTTAGAGGAAAACGGGGAAAGATCACTGGAACCCTTGCGCTGAAAATTATGTAGCTCATTGATTGGCATACCCCCTCTGTCTGACTTGGTGAGAGTAATCTCCATTAAAACAGTGAATCCAGTTATCACTGACTAGTTTCTGCTGATGAGGAGGGGAAAAGAGTGCCTCCTTGAAAATTGAAGCTGATGAATGGTTGTCTTGGCTCCTGACCAAACATCCCTCCTAGCCATTTCAGTTCACGATTTCCACTACTTTCTCTTTCTTGTTAACAATTGTCCTAAATCACTGAAGAGGCCACTTTCATCCTTCCTGCATCACAGCAGACTCCTGGTAAAGTTTCTGTTTTCCCCTTAATTGCAAGGTTCCTAGGTTGAACTTTTGACTGCCCTGTGCACAACTTCCCAAACCCAGAAATTTGTGGTATGAAAAGTTTCCAGATTTCAGCCGGAAGTTGCAAGATATTCACTCATTGGAAATGAAGCAGTATGACAGCCCCAAAACTTTTGCAGGCACAAACAGTGTTGATATTATTATTACTATTACTATTATTACTATTACTATTATTATTATTATTATTAGTAATAATAATAATAATAATAAAACCCACCTGCCCTGAGCCCTAAGCACTGAGAGGCTAAATCTACCTTACCCTGAGATTTACAGCAGTTTAAAATATATCCTTAAAAACAATTTAAAACAACTTAAAGTCATAAACATAACAAAAATAGGATGAATTCTGAAAATGTCAAAGGCTAGGGTAAAGAGGTGCATGTTCAGCATTCTCTGAAACCTGTCTAGTGAAGTTGCCAGATATACCTCTGTGGGGAGCTCCACAACTTAGGGGCTGCCACACAGAATGCTCTCTCTTGGGCTATCCCCCCCCCCAAGCTTCTGATCAGAGCTTGGAAAAGTTACTTTTTTGAACTACAACTCCCATCAGCCCCAGCCAGCATGGCTACTGGATTGGGCTGATGGGAGTTGTAGTTCAAAAAAGTAACTTTTCCAAGCTCTGCTTCTGATGGTAGCATAAGGGCAGAATATAGGTAAATCAGCTAAGCGATCATAACACAGGAATACTGATCAACATATGGAATAATTAGCTTACAATATAAGAACTTTCATTTACATGCTTTTTGAGTACATTTCTCAGTAGCACTGTGATCTCAAAGTTATAAATTAATTTCATTTATACCCCTGCTTTTCAGCATAAATTGGCTCACAAGATTTTAAAAGTAAATTGCGCACACAGATGAAATTATAATAGGGGTATGCATAGCAGATTCTTCTGGCCCTTAGCAGTTGATGACATAGTCCAAGTTCCAGGCTCCTGCAGATGGGCTGAGGCTGATTGACGGTAAAAGATTGCAGCCCACAGAAACAGACCCTCTTTTGATCTGCTGAAGCTTTTAATACCCTTTGGTGCCAATAGGTATATAACAGTAATATTAAAACGTGATATTTCCCCCACCATTTTGTATAACAAGGGAAAATATATGGCTATAATTGAGACATTAACAGTATATTATACCCATTTGTTTCCAGGCTAAAGAAGAAGTTCCAGTCTATTGATATTTCCGCATCAGGTTATGAACATCTGCCTCCTGCAGCACAACATGCAATGCAGCCAACTGAACCAACGCCTGTCACTAACACAGCCATCTCTGAAGAGGAGCAGAACAACACTGCCAACACCCAACGGCGCAATCCGCGGAGGGGCGACCTGAAGAGATATTACACCATCGGTGAGCTAAAAAGCCACATTTCCCCTTAAAATGTCTGATCTATTGCACTGAAGTGAAGCTGTTGCTGTGGAACAATCAATCACATATTCATTGACTGGGTTGCTGGGTTTTTCTTGTTCAGTGCGGGTTGTTTTCTCATCAGCTGTGGGCTTTAGAGTTTGCCCTTATGCAGGTCACTTCAAGAAGAGATGTATGAGTGCCTTTTAAAAGCAGCTAATAGCGTCTCGATTAATGATTTGTCCTGTTTGCTTTCCATTAAGACTGTGTTCTCATTGCTTTTAGGGTTTTTTTAAATCAAATAGAAAGATGCTCAGTGCTTTACTTACTAATTTGTCAAGAGTAAATGTAGCTTCACCCCCGCTCCCTCTCTCAGGGTATGAATACTGAATGTTATAAACGTTATGTGCAGCCAATGGCAGACCCCTCTGCAGAAAACCAAGGAAAGTAACAGAAGCTGAAAGCTATGGACGGTATCCAGTGAAATACTTCTGCTAGTGCAAGGATTTCCGCTAGCACAATGGAACTCCCCTTCTCCTCTCTCTGCATGCCCCCTGCACCCTCCCCAAATCTGTTCTAGAGGGTTGGGGAAAACCCAAGAACAGATTTGGCGGAGCCCACAGGGAGGGAAGGGAGGGGACATTCCATTACACAACCAAAAGTCCTTGCACTAGCAGAAGTACTTTGTTGGATAATGACCCATGGCTCTTTTAAGTTCATTCTGTAAATTGTACTTTAAAGTGGAATAGTGGGTCTTTTCCAATGTTTTCTTTTAGGATATTCTTTCCACTGGTGCATTGTGGGTCAAGATATTCCTAGATACGTTCACCTACAGAACTATTCAGACCTCTTGGGCCTTGCTGTTGGGCACACAACTGAGGCTGTGAGGACACTAGTTGCCTACAGCAAAGCGTTTCCATTGGCCACACCTGGAGGGGCAACAGGTTGAACTGCTGATCAGTTGCCAAATCTGTTTGAAGCTGAATTTTAAGAAAACGCACTTGAGCTGATCCCAGCAGTAAACAGGGGTGGGGTTTGACTAGTGTCATGTGCCCCTGTTTTCAGAAGAGAGAGGTGGTGATGCACTGGAACTAGCAGAAAAGTGTGTCTCTACCCTTAAAGTGTGCTTTCGAATATACCTTCTTTAACTTTCGTCAGCATTCGTTTCAAATCATTACTGGTTTCTGCTAGTAGTATGGTATTGTCTGCATATCTTAAATTATTGATATTTTCCCCTCCAACTTTCACACCTCCTTCATCTTGGTCCAGTCTTGCTTTCCGTATGATATGTTCTGCGTATAGATTAAACAAATAGGGTGATAAAATACACCCGTCTCACACCCTTTCTGATTGAGAACCAATCGGTTTCTCCATATTCTGTCTTTGCAGTAGCCTCTTGTCCAGAGTATAGGTTGCGCATCAGGACAATCAGATGCTGTGGCACCCCCATTTCTTTTAAAGCATTCCATAGTTTTTCATGATTTACACAGTCAAAGGCTTTGCTGTAATCTATAAAGCACAGGGTGATTTTCTTCTGAAATTCCTTGGTCCGTTCCATTATCCAACGTATGTTTGAGATATGATCTCTGGTGCCTCTTCCTTTTCTAAATTCATGACATTTAATAATGGAACCTCTGGACATTCTTGACCTCCAAGTTTCTGTGGCATCATAGTAGCTCAGGGCAGCTTCAGCCATAATGTGGCTACAGAAGGAACTAGTAGTGAGGAAGTAGATGTGAAGCAGAAGGGGCATAGCTCAGTGGTAGAACACATGCTTTGCATGCAGAACGTTCTGACGTAATCTTACCTGAAACTTTGCAGAGCTGCTGTCAGTCTGTGTAGACAAAACAGAGCTGGATGGACCAATGGTGTGACTCAGTATAAGATTGCTTCCTATATAAAGGATTCTTTGGCAACAGTCTACATTGAAAGGTTTCCTCGAGAGTAGGAAGCAGGAGTATATGAGCTGATGTGCACACCTCAGCAGATTTTATGAATTGGTGGTAATGAGGAGTGTTTTGAATGGGAGTGTTTGATATATTTGGCCCTTTAGAAACTTTTTGCAATTCCGTGCATTTGAGTTCCTACTGGAATCCAGTTATCCCAGTAGTTTTATTTATTTATTTATTTTATTACATTTTTAGACCGCCCTATAGCAATAAGCTCCCAGGGCGGTGTACAGCATAATAAAACAGGTTAAAATACAAGTGGATGTAAATACAATACACAATAAAACATAATTAAAAATTTTCAATTTTAAATTCAAATTTTTAAATTTTTAAAATGCCTGGGCGAAGAGGTAGGTCTTTACCTGGCGCCGAAAAGATAACAAAGAAGGCGCCAGGCGTATCTCATCAGGGAGGGCGTTCCATAGTTCGGGGGCCGCCACTGAGAAGGCCCTAGCTCTAGTTATCGTTCTCCGTGCCTCCCTATGCGTTGGGACACGGAGAAGGGCCTTCGAAGTCGAGCGCAGCGACCGGGTAGGTACATAGTGGGAGAGGCATTCCGCCAGGTATTGCGGTCCGATGCCGTTAAGGGCTTTATAGGTAAGAACCAACACTTTGAATCTGGCCCGGAAACATATTGGTAGCCAGTGCAGCTGGGCCAGGACAGGTGTTATATGATCAATTTTTTTTGTCCCAGTAAGAACTCTGGCCGCAGCATTCTGCACCAGCTGAAGTTTCCGAACCGTCTTCAGAGGTAACCCTACGTAGAGTGCATTACAGTAGTCCAATCTAGAGGTTACCAGAGCATGGATAACTGTAGCAAGGTTCTCCTTATCCAGATAGGGTCGTAGTTGGGCTACCAGCCGAAGCTGGTAGAACGCATTCCGTGCCACCGAGGCTACTTGAGCCTCCAGTGCCAGGAGCGGATCTAATAAGACCCCCAAACTACGGACCTGCTCCTTTAGGGGGAGTGTAACCCCATCTAGGGCAGGTCGGACATCAACCATCTGGGCAGAGAGCCCCCCCACCAACAGCATCTCAGTCTTGTCAGGATTGAGTCTCAGTTTATTAGCTCTCATCCAGTCCATTATCGCGGCCAGGCAGTGGTTTAGTACATTAACAGCCTCACCTGAAGAAAATGAAAAGGAGAAGTAGAGCTGCGTATCATCAGCATATTGCTGGAAACGCACTCCAAATCTCCTAATGACCTCGCCCAGCGGCTTCATATAGATATTAAAGAGCATGGGGGACAGAACTGAACCCTGTGGGACCCCATATTGGAGTACCCAGGGACTCGAGTAATGCTCCCCAAGCACCACCTTCTGGAGACGATTCTCGAGGTAGGAGCACAGCCACTGCCAAGCAACGCCTCCAACTCCCAAGTCCGCAAGTCGCCCCAGAAGGACACCATGGTCGATGGTATCAAAAGCCGCTGAGAGATCAAGGAGAACCAACAGAGTTACACTCCCTCTGTCTTTCTCCCGACATAGGTCATCATACAGGGCGACCAAGGCTGTTTCTGTACCAAACCCCGGCCGAAAGCCCGATTGACATGGATCCAGTTTTATGGCAGTTTCTTCTTAATGTGTAAAAAGTGAAGGATATTAATAGGCAAAGAGGCCAGAGGTTCATTTTTCAAAAGAGGAGGCGGCATAGAGATGGCAGTGAAAGTGATTTGTTTTACATAAAATGCCAAACTACATAATTATATGTTTTCTTACACTTAGCAAGTTTGTAAGCAGCCTCATGCAGCTGCTTAATCGCTGCTCTTTCTAACATGTGAGCTGTTCCCAGGAGGCTCTATCAACCTAAAATGTGACATTCTGTCTTCAATCTTCGTTGATAAACTAGAAAACAGAAAATTAAGTGCTAGCTATAAGATTCAGCCACTACATTTGAAATTCTTAACACGTCCCTCATATAGTGAAATATATCAGTCTTGTTTTTGTGGCTTTTTTATGCATTTTGCTGCTTGTTATGATGGGCTTATGAACTGAGTTGTATAGTTGTTGAAAGGAAGTTGAGCAATGAAACATAGGATGCTGTTTTTGGAAGGAAAAGTCAGCTCTTGGGATATCTTTCCAAATCATTCGTACAGATTTCCCTTTCCTAGCTAGTGAGAAGAACACGGGAAAACTCCAAACTGTGTAAAGACAACAGCTTTCATAATGTAACTCAAGGATCCACCTTGTTTCCTATCCAGGCACCTTGTTTCCACCTTGTTTCCTATCCAGGCACTGATTAGACCAAAATGTTCATATCTTCTACAGGGGGAAGAGTTGTAGCTCAGTGGCAGAGCACATGCTGTGCATGCAGAGGGCGCCAGGTTCATGCCCTAGTGTCTCCAGATGGGGCTGGAAGAGACCCCTGTCTGAAAACCTGAAGAGCTGCTACCAGTCAGTGTAGACAACAGTGAGCTAGATAGGCCAATAGTCTGACTTGATATAAGGCTGCATCCTGTGTTCTTCATGTCCTGGGACCTAAGCACTATTGAAATCAGCCACTTTCTTCCCTGAACCATTCGCCTTCAGTCATTGTACCATTTCATTCACTAAATACCACACAACCCAAGTATTATACAGAGTGTGTTCACAGTTTTCCACTGTGAACAATCTCAGATCTGAATGCAGGAGGGGAAGATGTGGCCTGCTCAGTCAGAGCATGGCAGTGCCTTTAACAGATAAATTCTGTGTATCTGAAACAGAGGGGGAGTAGAAGATAGCTGCCCCGTTCAGTTTGCTTGCTGTTGGCTTCTCAGCATTTACACTATAAGCAATTCATCTGCTACCCCAAGACCCTTCATTAACTCCCCAAATTGCAAGAAAGTGGAAGTCCTCATACCGAAGGTTAATTTTGTGACGCCGACCAGTCCGTTTCTGTTTCTGTATCAACTTCTAATCTCTGTTTCGGCTCCAGCCTCTGTCTTGAGGTGAGAGGAAAGGCTGCTACTGAATGCCGTCCTTGAACTATTACAAATCACTCTTGGTGCCACTTGGCACCTCGGAAAAGGAATTACTCATAACGTACGTGGTGGCTTACCTCTTACCCTGAAATGTTATTTAGCTTTTAAACTGCTGGATCTTTTCAGTTTCCTGGTCTCGTTCTCTTACAGTCAGACACCAGATGAAATGGTGCTCATAAGGAAAATGCTTAAAGACCTGGGTCCTGTCTCAAACCAGGAAACAACATCGCCCTTGGGGATGAATGAACAGCCAAAGATCACCTCCTTCTTTAATGGGAGCAAGAAAAAATCCAAAAGGACGAATTTAGACTGGTCTCTCGATACGAAAGGGATTCTTTTGGCAGACACGTCATTCTTTCCCGCACACAATCTGGCCCAGGAATTAGAGCAGGCCAAAGTTCTGACAGAGGTGCAGAAGGGCATCGCCTCCGGGGATGCAAATTACAACGGGGCTCATAATAGAACTACGAGCCCACTTTGCTCCCTGCCCTTCTCCTCACCACACAAGTCCTCAGATCAAGAGTTATTGGATAATATTCATCTTGCTACTCACTTTTGGAATTTCCACCAGATGGATTCATTCCTGACAACCCTCTCGAGAGACATCTTAGGCATTAAAAACTTTATAAATGAGTCTAATACTCTCCTTACAACTCTCACGGAGGAATTCAAGAAACTGCATATTCAATTCTCACCTCCAACATCGAGTAGTAACACATTCCACTCTAATGCCAAACAGGCTAGTCGGGGGTCCTGCCCCCGCTGCCCCAAGCTGAAAACCACCGTAGCTGGAAAAAAATCCAAAAATATTAAGAACATTAGGCGGCCGAGGACTAAGAAAATGAACTTCTTCAAACTTTTCAAAATACTGGAAGCCCAATTAAAACCCAAGGAACCCCAAAAGAACTCTTCTCTCCCCCTAGATCGACCGAGAACTCCAACTAACAACCTTCATGATGAGCCTATGACTCCGGTGGTGTCAGCAACACCACCTCACTTAAGGTTCCCCCGGTCCGTCTTACCTTTTCCCATCATGAAAACAAAGAGAAACACTGGAATTTAAAATACAGCCGGAACAAAATCGTTCTGCTTAACTGTCGCAGGCTCAAGTCTCGAGAATCACAACTTCATATCATCGACCTCTTACATGCGAAGTCTATGAGGCAGATAATGGTGGCAGATGTTGGTAAAGTTGAATATCTTTATAATAACTATCCACCCTCCAGGGTTCTACTCACCTTCAGGGATCAGGACACGGTCCGCTTTTTACACTCAAACACACGTATAATGCTCGCTCAGGGTATATTCCTCCAAAGGCATTTTAAAAATGATGTGGAACCCCATCCACTAATTCTATCATCGAAGTTCATACAATCCCCACGTACTGTTCACGATGGGGACCACGAACCCCACTCCTTAATGGAAAAGGGTTCTTCTCCCGACATCAAGACCTTGTGGGACAACCCCCCCCCAAGCGGGAGCTACATCATTTTTACAACCTCCTAAAGGGACTGATGTCGATTCTTCATTTCGGGCACTGCAACTTGGGTCCACTCCTCTACTCCATGTACCAGGGGAAAATGCCATGGAGTGCTCACCCTCAAACTCGTTTATACAGCTCAACGCAGAGTGCGACACGCTGATGGGACAACAGGACGAATCTTCGAGTTTCTTTATAGAAGAAGAGAGGGATCTTTTTAAGAATTTTAGCTCCCTCCCGCCCCCCAACCAACGGGACATCATTGCGAGGTTACAGACCCTTGCTTATCGTTTACAGTACAGGTTGAGGCACACGGAGGTTGCATCACAAATAAATACAGAATCTCACTTGGACTCAGGTGAGAAGGGTCTGTTTCCCCCACCTAGTAATTTGTCTCAGGTGCCTCCTTCGGAGCCGCAATCCATACCAGATCATCTCCCTTCACACGCTGACCCTACTGCCTCTCTGCCCCCGACTGGCAGGGAGTATCTAAATACATACACTACTCCCTCCTGGACAGATTTAAGATTCTTGGAGAATTCAGAGTTAGCCTCTCCCTCGAAATGTCCACCTGTGCCTCCGGCCCCTTTCTTGACTTTCTCTAACTCCAGTGTCAGCAGACCAGCATCTTCATGTGAGAAAATCAGTCTCCTTAACGTTGACCAAAACTCGACTTCGTCCCTGGACACCTCGACTAAAAACCCATATTTGTGACTGTCCACTCCCCGATCGTCTTCAAAGCAGCTGCCTCTCAAGGTGATCTTGTGGAATGTGGCGGGTTGGCTTAGTAAACTAGAAGATACTTCTTTCAGAGAATTTTTTTCTCAATTTCATATTCTATGTCTTCAGGAAACTTGGGTCACTTCCCCGGCTTTCCCCTCCCTCCCAGGGTTTGCCTCAGTTTCCCTCCCGGCATTGAACTCAGTAAAAGGTGGCAGACCGCTTGGTGGCCTTGCTACACTAATTTCTGTAGATTTAAATCTAACCATTACACAAGTCCCTTTCCAGTCGATCAACAACATGCTGGTCACCCAAATTGTTTGGCCCTCGAATGTGAAAATAATCCTCATTAACATCTATGTCCCTATTCCAAAAAGGAGGCAAAGTGATTCACCAGTCTGGACAGATTTAGATCAGGTCTTATATTATATATTCCAGGAAGTGGCAGATCCCCTAATACTTTTGGCTGGGGATTTCAATGCCAGATTAGGTGTGAACAACTTCGTTATAGGGGACAAACTGGGCCTATCAAGGGATGACCTGTCCTTTTGCCCTCCTAGGTGTTCGAGACACCCAGTAATAACTGTGGCGGGTTGTGCACTTTTTACCCTGCTATACAAATACCACCTTATTATCTGTAATGGATCCCCTACTAACCCGTCTTCAGAGCTTTATACGTATTATGGACCCAGAGGAATAAGTGTGATCGATTTTATGATCCTCTCCCCTGCCCTAATACCCTGTCTAGAGGCTTTTGCTGTATTGGTTAGATCTGAAAGTGATCATATGCCAATCTATCTGCTTCTGTCCATTACATCAACTTTCCAATTTTGCAGTGCTATCCCCCTGGAAAACCTGTCTCTGTCTGGCACGAGAAGGATTAGATGGAATACGAGGCTACAAGATGACCTGAACTCTTACTTAAACTCACCGGCCACTCTTATGCGTAGAGACCTACTTTTAGCATAGGCTGACCCCCGCAACAGTTATGAGATTCTAACTCAAGACCTAAGACCCATACTGACTACTTCCCGCCCTCCC
The DNA here is from genome assembly GCF_030035675.1 of Rhineura floridana. Classification (NCBI taxonomy): domain Eukaryota; kingdom Metazoa; phylum Chordata; class Lepidosauria; order Squamata; family Rhineuridae; genus Rhineura; species Rhineura floridana. The sequence continues at coordinate 291,503,946 of NC_084480.1, forward strand.
GTCCGAAGGCAACACGGGTGGTCTGATAGTGTGCTAATGCCAAAAAGGAACTTGCTTGTTCCATAAGAGCCCTAAGTAGGGAAGATTCAACAGAAAAAATTAGTTTGTACATATCTCTACGCAGGGCCTATAAAAACCTTTTACGTAAAAAAAAAAAGCAAATTTCATCTGTCAACAATGGAAGGAGTTGGCCCTAGCCTTAATGGATTCCAACTCAGCAAATTTCTGGGACCTGATCTCAAGAGGGTTCAAAGGGGAATATTTTTGTATAGAAAATCAAATCACCTTGACCAAATGGTGCTCTTATTTTGCGGACCTATTTGCTGGGGGCAAGGTTTCCCCCATTAGAGATACTCAATTTAATCTATTAACCATGCCTCTACAGGCATGCAAAGAATGGGAGCCTGTAGACCCTCAAGAATTACGCTTTCTGATCAATGCCTTCCCCTCTAAAAAAGCACTGGGAGAGGACGTGATACCGGCGGAACTATTTAAAGCCAACCTTGATTAGTGGGCCCCGGTCCTAGCTAAGCTATTCACTTTTATCAACTACAGTGGCTCAATTCTGAAGGGATGGACGGTCAGTATAGTGATCCCAATTCATAAAAGGGGTTCTAAGTCTGACCTGAAAAACTTTAGACCAATTAGCCTTATAGATGTCGCTGCAAAGTTGTATGCCAAATACTTGCTGGGGAAACTGCTATCTTGGGCAGATGAAAATATGGCTATTGCAGAAGAACAGGCAGGATTTATTAAGGGCAAGTCAACTCTAGACCATTGTTTCACACTGCTCCACCTAATTCAGAAATATTCTCATCATAGGAGAAAAGAATTATTTGTCACATTCGTGGATTTTTCAGCTGCCTTTGACCTCATTGATAGGGAGAGGCTTTGGCAGAAATTGGCTGTCACAAACATCGATCGACGCCTATTTTGCCTTCTACAAATACTCCACACTAATACGCTCCTTAAGGTTAGGTTAGGTGCCAATGGCCTCCTATCAGACGTTGTTCCAACAAAGAGAGGAGTCTGACAAGGTTGTCTTTTGGCCCCTTTTCTTTTTAATTGTTATATTAACAACATTGTTGGTGAACTCTTGGGCCCTTCCTTTTTCCCCCCTTCAATTTTAGATTCTACTCCTTCGGTGTTGCTTTACGCCGATGACATAGCTTTGATATCTCTTACGCAAATTGGTATGAGGAGGCTCCTAAGAAGCCTTGGTTCCTTCTGTTCAAAGGAACTGCTAACAATAAACTATTCCAAGACTAAAGTTGTAGTGTTTGGTAGGAAAACTAAGTGCCATACCTGGAAAATAAATGAAAAACCTATACAGCAACAACGTATTTTTCGATACTTGGGTCTCACTTTCGCCTCCTCCCTCTCATGGAAAGCTCATGTTGAATTGGCCAAATTGAAGACCTCCCATGCCATCCAACTGCTTATGCGCTTCTTTAAATTCAAAGGAGGCTCTCTGGTCCTGCCTGCACTGGAGGTGTTTCAAAGGAAAATTATATCTGTGCTCCTCTATGGTGCAGAGATCTGGGGCCACGTTAACATGAAGCCGCTAGAGAAAATTCAAAACGCCTTCATTCGTATGGTGCTGGCAGCACCGAAGGGAACACCTGTTCCATTTTTGAGGTCAGAGACAGGCCTTTATCCTTTAGAAGCCTTTGCCTCCTATTGGTTAAGACTAGTCTCTATGAATGACACCCGGCTGCCAAAAAAATGCTTCCTTGAACAGTCACAAAACCCTTTCCAAAATAATTGGTTAAATAAGACTAAATCCACCCTTGCCCCATACGAGATAAGTCTAGAGTCCCTGCCTGCCCAAGTTTCCATACAAGCCAAACTGCTGCTGAAGGATAGAATATTTCTGTATTCCAAAAGATGGGATATTCACGCCTCCACGCAGACGGCCTTCTCTCATTGGTTCCCCATGTTTAAAACCACCTTTATCACGGAACCTTACTTTTCCTTTTTAGAGCCCCCTTGGCTGAGAAGAGCTTTCACTGCCATACGTTTCCAAACAATGACAACCGCTCTCCTTGAAGGGAGATGTGGAAACATCCCGATCCACCAACGTTGCTATATATGTAACTCAGGCGACGTGGAGGACATCGCCCACTATTTGTTGAGTTGTCCCCTCTATAAAACCCTTAGGGAGAAGTTTTTTCCCCCCATCAGCCATTTGACTAAGAACAGATCGATTTTAGAACAAGTTTGCATTCTTTTAGCGGGCACGGACATTTTTGTAACCTGACAAGTGGCAAATTATGCCTTTGCTGCAGCGAAAATTAGAGCCAAGCATCAAAAGGTAGCAGAGTCTTCTGCAATGGCCCCCATTTCTGGTTAAATTGATATAGGTAGGCTTGACCGGGTTTTAGACTTAGCTCCATCTGGTGGGTTCTGCCCCTTCTAGATCTTATATGTGGACTTTTCACCCTTAAACAGGGTTGTTTAACCTCCCTTTTTACTGTAAGTTAGTAAAATTTTAACCTGGCTGATCCATTTTATTGATGATTGATATATGTATATTTTATATTGGTGTCCGTCTTTTGTATTTGTACATTTTTGTATGTCATTGCGACGGCCTTTGGCTTTGAGCAATAAAGTTACTACTACTATCAGATAAATTCTTATACCCCTAGTAGACAAGCAGAACTTAAGGTACTTGTAATAACCAGGACATGTGAAAAAATTAAACTACTAAGAGTGCACTCCTGTTTACTGTGAAACATCTTACCTGCTGTCTGAATTCCCTATGCATTTCTCATATTTTTCCTAATTTGGTAAGTCTCTCTAATCAGCACTGTTTATATATGCCAGAACTGGCAAATATGTGTTTGAGCTAGTTGTACTGCAATGAACAGCCAGACCTTTGTGTCTGGAGCAATTTTGCGAGCTAGAAAGTATCTGCAAGTTTATCAATATTTGAATCCAAGCTGTTCCACCACATCACCAGTCTTATCCCCATGTCCCCTGCACGTTTCCCTGGCTCTTCCAGAACAGCATTGATCAGCCTGAAGGGAAGCTGTTCCGACAGTTTTATTTGTGCCTTGCTCTGACTGTCTGCTGGGGAATTTTATTATTATTATTTTTTAGGAAACTTCTCTTATGAAGTTTTGTGATTATGTAACTAGTTTCTAGAAATAAACTTTATTTCTTTATTTCTTTATTTATTGCACTTGTATAGCGCCTCATAGCCGAAGCTCTCTGAGCGCTTTACAGCAATCAAAAACATTAAAACAAATATACAATTTAAAACACATATCTTAAAAACAATTTAAAACACAATTTTAAAATTTAAAACAGAATAAAAACAATTTAAAACACATGCTAAAATGCCTGGGAGAAGAGGAAAGTCTTGACCTGGCGCCGAAAAGATAACAGTGTTGGCACCAGGCACACCTCGTCAGGGAGATCATTCCATAATTTGGGGGTCACCACTGAGAAGGCCCTCTCCCTTGTTGCCACCCTCCGAGCTTCCCTCAGAGTAGGCACCCGGAGGAGGGCCTTTGATCTTGAATGTAGTGTATGGGTGGGTTCATATGGGGAGAGGCATTCCATCAGGTATTGTGGTCCCAAGCCATGTAAGGCTTTATAGGTCAAAACCAGCACCTTGAATTGAGCTCGGAAACATACAGGCAGCCAATGCAAGCGGGCCAGAATTGGTTTTATATGTTCGGACCATCTGGTCCCTGTTACCAATCTGGCCGCTGCATTTTGCACAAGCTGCAGTTTGCGAACCGTCTTCAAAGGCAGCCCCACATAGAGTGCATTGCAGTAATCTTATTTGGAGGTTACCAGAGCATGGACAACTGAAGCCAGGTTATCCCTGCCCAGATAGGGATGTAGATGGGCCACCAACCGAAGTTGGTAGAAGGCACTCCGTGCCACCGAGGCTACCTTAGCCTCAAGTGACAGAGATGGTTGTAGGAGAACCCCCAAGCTACGAACCTGCTCCTTCAGGGGGAGTGCAACCCCATCCAGGACAGGTTGGACATCCGCCATCCAGTCAAAGAACCACCCCCACTAACACCATCTCAGTCTTGTCTGGATTGAGCCTCAGTTTATTAGCCCTCATCCAGTCCATTGTCGCAGCCAGGCACCAGTTCAGCACATTGACAGCCTCACCTGAAGAAGATGAAAAGGAGAAATAGAGCTGCGTGTCATCAGCATACTGATGGCAACGCACTCCAAAACTCTGGATGACCGCACGCAACAGTTTCATGTAGATGTTGAACAGCATGGGGGACAGAACTGACCCCTGCGGAACTTCATACTGGAGAGTCCAGGGTGCCGAGCAATGTTCCCCAAGCACCACCTTCTGGAGGCGACCTGCCAAGTAGGAGTGGAACCACCACAATGCAGTACCTCCCACTCCCAACTCAGCTAGTCTCCCCAGAAGGATACCATGGTCGATGGTATCGACAGCTGCTGAGAGATCAAGGAGAATCAACAGAGTCACACTCCCCCTGTCTCTCTCCCGACAAAGGTCATCATAGAGGGCGACCAAGGCTGTTTCCTTGCCAAAACCAGGCCTGAAATCCGACTGAAATAATGCCAATACAATCCCTAGCAATGAGGTAGTTAACAGCTGTCACACTAATTTAACTAGGTCAGCAAGAGACTTATATGACAGGTTTACCTTCTTCCAACCTTGTTGGTACATTGTCCTCTGCCAGAAGCAATCAATGCCTTAAGATCAAGCAACATGGGCTAATCCTTACCATGATAAATGGATTAAGAAATTGCATTAACACATAGTGTGATTAGTAGGATTCCCCCCCCCTTACCTGGATTTGCTTCTTTCTGGGTGGTGTTAATTTGTGACATGCTGATCTTAAAACAAATGGCTAGGAGTCAATATTTATCTAATAATTAGCTGTATATTTAAACAGGTTCACCCTGGGCAAATGAGAGGAATAATTAAAGTGGACATCATCATACAGTCATTCAAAGTTAAGCTGTATTTAAAATGGCAGTTTAGCAGAGTTTGCTTCTCATGCCATTTGTTGCAATCTGGAAATGTGCATGACAGCATTCAAAATGCTGGCCTCCCCCCACATACAAATTCTGTAAATAAATTCTTCTTGTTTTTATTAGTAGCAACAGTGCCAATAAACCTCCTGGCTGTTGCCCCATTCCAACAAGAGAGGTCTATACACAGAAGCAGCTTTCCACATGCACTGCTAATGAGGATCTGGATGTACATTTCGATTGGCATTGTTATGTTTATCTGGGATACTGAACTGGCTGCATACATCTTTTGAAGCAAATAGGGACATATATTTGGACCTGTCTGCACTATACATTGATGCAGTACCACTTTAAACAGTCATGGGTTCCCCAAAAGGATCATGGGAACTGTTGTTTGTTAAGGGTGCTGAGAATTGCACTAAAGGCAAAGGTAAAGGTGTTCCCGCACTTATAGTGCGAGTCATTTCCGACTCTTAGGGTGACGTCTTGCAACGTTTACTAGGCAGACCGTATATATGGGGTGGGATTGCCAGTTCCTTCCCCGGTCTTTCTTTACCCCCCAGCATATGCCGGGTACTCATTTTACCGACCATGGATGGATGAAAGACTGAGTGGACCTCGACCCCTTTTGCCGGAGATTCGACTTCCCCCTTCCGTTGGAATCGAACTCCGGCTGTGAGCAGAGCTTCGGCTGTGTTACTGCCGCTTACCACTCTGCGCCACGGTGCATTAGGAAACCCTTATTACCCACACAGAGCTACAGTTCTCAGAATGGTTTAACAGTCAATCCCTCTTCCCAGGGAACCCGGCAGATTCTGCCAGTCATTGTAAGAGTCCATAGAATCATAGAATAGTAGAGTTAGAAGGGGCCTAATAAGGCCACTGAGTCCAGCCCCCGGCTCAATGCAGGAATCCAAATTAAAGCTTCTCTGACAGGTGGCTGTCCAGCTGACTCTTGAAGGCCTCCAGTGTTGGAGAACCCACCACCTCCCTAGGTGATTGGTTCCATTGTCGTGTCGCTGTAACAGTTAGGAAGTTTTTCCTGATGTTCAGTTGAAATCTGGCTTCCTGCAACTTGAGCCCATTATTCCGTGTCCTGCACTCTGGGACGATCGAGAAGAGATCCCAGCCCTCCTCTATGTGACAACCTTTCATGTACTTGAAGAGTGCTGTCACATCTCCCCTCAGTCTTCTTTTCTCAAGGCTAAACATGCCCAGTTCTTCTCCTCATAGGGCTTTGTTTCCAGTGTTTCCAGTCCTCTGATCATCCTTGTTGCCCTCCTCTGAAACTGTTCCAGTTTGTCTGCATCCTTCTTCAAGTGTGGTGTGCAGAACTGGACACAGTACTCAATATGAGGCGTAACCAATGTTGAATAGAGAGGAACTAATACTTCATGAGATCTGGAAACTATACTTCTGTTAATGCCTCCTAAAATAGCATTTGCCTTTTTTGCAGCCACATCACACTTTTGGCTCATATTCAGCTTGTGATCAACAACAATTCTCAGATCCTTTTCCATTTAACTTAGTGAGACAAATATCCCCCATCTTATAACTGTGCATTTGGTTTCTTTTCCCCAGGTATAGAAGGTTGCACTTATCCATGTTAAATTTCATTCTGTTGTTTTCAACCCAATGCTCTGGTATATCAAGATCCCTTTGAGATAAGATTAGTCTGGTAGGATTTGTTCTTGACAAATCCATGTTAATTTCTAGTAATCGCTACATTGTTTTCAAGGTGCTTACAGACTGACCACTTTATAATCTGCTCCAGAATTTTCCCAGGGATTGATGTCAGGTTGACTGGTCTGTAGTTCCCAGGTTCCTAATTTTTGTCCTTTTTGAAGATAGGGACACTGTTACCATTTTTTAAAATTAAAAAAATCACAATATAGGCATTAAAAAGGCTAAAAAGTATTAACATAAACTGACTGGTTAGAAAATATTCGTATTCAAAGAGGCTAACAAAATGTAAAGAAAACAATATTAGCAGTTCAGAACTCTTCCCTTCAATACAGTAAAAAAATTGTATTGCAGTTACAATCAATCAGTGAAGAAGCTATAAGCAATCAGGCAGATTTCAGTGAAGCCACTAATGGCTAAAGGGTTCATTCTGCAGCAGACAGCCATGGCAGGAAGAGGTGAAACATGCCTCACAGTTCCACTGAGAAGGACCTGTCCTTTGTTCCCATCAAGCATGGACTTTGGACACAAAAGAGGTGCACCATTAAATTATACAGCCATGAGAGTGGCTGTATACTATAGTCAGCATGGATTTTTAGCATTCTGCAATGTTAAATTGAAAATACCCCCATGCCATTCTGATGGTTCCCATAAGCAAATTTCATAATTTATAGTCCTGAACTCAGAAATGCTTGCTTAACAACCCTCTAAATTTTCATGGTGATACACAAAACAGTCAGAGAGAATCGAGAGTTCAAAGAGTAAAAAGAGAGAGAAAATCCAGACCCCTTTTGGACTTTTTTCTGTCAGAATTCTCATAATTTATTGAAATTAATTAAAAATCAGCCATTTTCACAGAGTACCTGTAATCCTATTACTGATCTTGCCCCATACACTGACCATCTTCTGCAGTTTAAAAGTTTTTAAAAAATGCCTGACTGATTTTTAATTAATTTAAGAAATTTAGCATTGAACTCAATTATAAGGCTGGGCATGCTCAGTAAGAACCAACTGTCAGTGTTCTAAAAGCCAGACTCATAGCTGCTGGACTTGCCTAAGCACGGGGCCACACCCACACCAGACTTTGATTTCATGCGAGACCGTCATGGCTTTCCTCAGAGAATCCTGGGAAGAGTAGTTTGTGAAGGGTGCTGAGAGGAGACTGCTATTCTCCTGACAGAGGTCCAGTGGCCAGAGTCGTTTAACAGTCAGCCAACTCTGATTGAAGCTGTGTGAGGGGAACAGGGCATCTCCTAGTAACTCTCACCATAAATGCCACCACTCACCATATGCTAAGAGGCACATGTTACCAAATTCTTCCAAGCTATGCAGGAAGTGGATTGGACTGTGAAAGACCAACCCAAATTGTGTTTGCATTTTGACAAATTTGTAGGGCAGTCCAATATCTCAGAGAGGAGGTCAGGTCTCCTGCTCCCCTGGTGCATTCACTATAGCTGCCCAATTTCCCTGCTTTTTAAAGTTTGGTAGAAATATATGTTGGCTATAGGTACATTCTTAAATTACAAAGTTTTTTGCCTATTAGTGAATATTGATCATATTTAAGAATGTAACCCTCCAAAGCATTAAGAAAACCCTGAAAGAAAGAAGCAAATAATCAGGTTATTCACATATATGAACTATATCTATTTTTGCACTTATTTGTTACCTTGCAAGCTTTTTGTTCTATTTTTGTCAAGCCCAATTCCAAAACAAACACCCAGATACCTCCAATTCTACTTAACATAACACAATAAATTAACATGCTTATTAATTCCTTACAAATACACACTGCTTTCATAGATAGATTGTTCCAGTTATTTTCTTTTGAATGTGGGTTCACAGAATCTGGAGAGGAAGAGAAATTGTCTCTGTTCCCTGAGCATTCCTCTACCTGCTTGTGAGTGATAAGCCAAGTGTAACAGACTTATGCAACCTGTGGATAAGGAAAGTAGTTTCCTTGGTAACAGTTGGGATGCAGAATTCTGTGTACTGTGGGTTTTTTTGTGAGTGCACAGTTTTAGTCCTATAGATGTGGAGTTCATTAATCATCAGTTTACATGAGAATTTATACATGTTTTGTTGTTAAATCTTAAAAATATTAACATGAACCCCTTGATCTTCATTCCAAAGTATAACAGTAATACCTCAGTTAACAAATTCTCCAGGAAAGAAGCTCCTTTTAACAAAGGCTTTTTGGGGGGGGGGGCGTGTTGCTTCTTATCTGCTGGATTGCAGTTGGATTGCAGGCAGCTTTCTCATGTGTGGCTGGAATAGTGCTCCTTGCCACATGGCACAGGCACCTCCACAGTAATCAGTGCTTTGGGTGCCCTGGAAGCACTGTTTACTTCTGCTGCAGTGTAGGGGAGGGTGGCACAGAGAGAGAGAGAGGGAGACCAAGTACAGGGTAGTGGTGGTGGTGGCTGCCCCTTTCCTGCCTGGTCGAGTGTGTGGATGGAAGATGCTAGAGCAAGATGCTACATGATAAAAAAAAAAAGGCAAGGCAGGCATCCCTGGATGCATTTTGGAAGAAGCCTTCAAGTGGTCTGTATGCAAGCCTTATCTGACCTTGTTGTTTCCTTTCAGACATGCGTATTTAGTTTTGAATAAAAAGTTTGCTGAAATATGTTGAACAGCTTTTCTTTTTTTGTGGTGTAGGACTTATCGCTTTTCTTTCCATGTCAAGTCATGTATGGGAGTATGTTAAGCACATATATAATAATGTCCAATAAAATAAATGGAATTTAAAAAGTACTTCAGCGTATTAAGTACATATGAAGAGCCTGCTGGACCCATCTAGTCCAGCATCCTGTTCTCACAGTGGCCAACCAGTTGCCCATGGGAAGCCCAAATGCAGGAGCTGAGCACAAGAGCCCTCTCTCCTCCAGTTTCTAGCAACTGGTATTTGGAAGCATATTTCCTCCACCTATGAAGGCAGAGCATAGCCATCATGGCTAGGGATAGCCTTATTCTCCATGAATTTGTCTAATCCTCTTTTAAAGCCATCCACATTGATGGCCATCACTAGTTCCTGTGACAGCGAATTCCATCGTTTAACTACGCACTGTTTGAAGAAGTACTTTCTTTTACCTGTCCTAAATCTTCCAACATTCAGCTCCACTGGATGTCCACAAGTTCTATGAGAGAGCAGGGAAAGCTTTTCTCTGTCCACTTTCTTCATGTCATGCATAATTTACCCACTTCTATCATGTCACCTCTGACTCGCCTTTTCTCTAAACTAAAAAGCCCCAAATGCTGCAACCTTTCTTCATAGGGAAGATGCTGCACACCCCTTGATCATTTAGGTTGCCCTTTTCTGAACCTTTTCCAACTCTATAATATACTTTTTGAGATGAGGTGACCAGAACTGTACACAGTATTCCAAATGCAGCCACACCATAGATTTATATAATGGCAGTATGATATCAGCAGTTTTATTTTCAGTACCTTTCCTATTGATCCCTAGCATGGAATTTGCCTTTTTCACAGCTGCTGCAGATTGGGTCAACATCTTCATCAAGCTATCGTCTACAACCCAAACGTTTCATTCCAGATCAATCACTACCAGTTCAGACCTCATGAGTGTATATTTGAAATTAAGATTTTTTGTTCCAATATGCATAACTTTATACTTGTTTACATTGAATTGCATTTGCCATTTTACTGTCCATTCACTCAGTTTGGAGAGGTCCTTCTGGAGCTCTTCGCAATCCCTTTTTCTTTTTAACAACCCTGAACAATTTAGCATCATCAGCAGACATGGCTACCAGTCCAATAGGATTATGCTCATGTTTTATTCTTTGTCCATTTATACTAGTGATAACTATCAGATGTTATACAACAACAGTAGCACCACCATCTTGCAAATAAGCATTTATATAGTGCTTTCAAAATGTTCCAAGTGTTCCATGTACTTTGCCTTGAGCCCAGCCCTGCAGCCAGCCTTCCTTGTTAGGTGGGGCATTTCTAGATGGGGCTTTTAAGGGGGAGAGGTACATAGTGCCAGCCAATGCCCCCCCAATGGGTGGAAAGTATGTGAGGGCCAGGTCATGGGAGGAAAAGGCAGTGACCTTCCCCCTCATTCCCCCTCCATCCAGAGAGTGTGTTGAATTGTCTAAATTTTTTGAGAGATCCCCAGGAACACCAGACTCAAAAGCTTGACTTTGGCTATAGCTACAGTCCTCTTTCACCTGTGGTCTGTCCCTATGTTCTGATTCTTCATGAACTTAACTTTTTTGGAAATGACAGTGAACTCCTTAGCTTAGTTTTGATGCTGGAGTAGTTAGCTCGGTTTTAAATTCCTCCGGAAAACCAAACTTGTCCATGCTACATGTTTAGGGAAGGGCATAGAGAAAACAAATACTTTAGGGTGTATTTATTAACTGCTCCTTGAGAATCCTTCCTTCTAGTCTTCTTCCTGACAATACTGGCCTGTATTGGACAATCAAAGGAAAACATTTTAAGTGGCTGCTACATAAAGGACTAATTAAGCAATTGGAAACTGATTGTGATTGCTGGATTGAGTTTTCTGTACAGAAACTTGAAAGGCTTCATGCTGAACTGCACATATTGGCAGAGCTTGGAAAAGTTACTTTTTTGAACTACAACTCCCATCAGCCCAATCCAGTGGCCATGCTGGCTGGGGCTGATGGGAGTTGTAGTTCAAAAAAGTAACTTTTCCAAGCTCTGCATATTGGGAAAATCAGAAATTAGGCCTGAGTTACAGCCTAGGTGGCCTGCCAGCCAGCTAGTGAACTGCAGTGTATACAGCAATATTTCTATGCCTCTGCGCTGTTTCATCCTTTGCCATCAAGTACTCAAGAAAATGAAGACAAATAGCCACTATGACTGTGAATACAGTAAATGCTTTAAAAGAGTAAATGGTAACTTAAGGTAGGCAATTTTTCATATCCCTTTAAGATATCCCTGTATTTCACCCTGTAGCAATAAGCACCCCATCCTGTTCTACTCATTATAATAACTGTAGAGTAAACAAACTCTTACTTTTTACTGCAGGGGAACAAACATGCTTCTTTGCTGCTGGCTGGATAGAGAACACAACTGAAACTGAAAGGCAGAGCAAAGGAAAGTCCAAGGGATGGCATTTAACTCTAGCCCATAATACCAAGTTCTAATATTTAACTCTTCAAGAGTCATACAAGCTGTTTTTTTCAGGATTACTTAAGAAATTACATGGCGATTGTGATGATGAAAAATCCACCCTTAGTAAGGGAAAGTCTTTAGTGAACAGACTTTGGGGGGCATTTGTGCATTTGCCCTGCATTATTCCCTGAATTTTTCAGGGGGTCCTGTTCTTAAATTGCGACTGTTCTTAAAATAAGCTATTATTCTTTAAGTGGAGGTTGCAATGTCCATTATGTCACAAATGAAAAAGAAGACAATGTCCCCGCAAAAATCCTAGGGGTGGGCAAAGCACAGCTCTGGGGGTGGCATTTGCTCCCTCCTGGCTACAGGCCTGCTTGAGTCCTGACTAATGTAAGCAAAGGAAGATTGTGCAGGAAGACTTTCCTGCCCCTAACTCATCCCTGCAGCCTCCTCCACCCTCCCAGGGTTCCTCTGGATGGTCAGCATGGGGTCTGGGACATCCAAAGACATTTTACAATTATATAGTACAAATTTTATTACACGGTCAGAGACCTAGTAAAGCGAAAGACAATTTGCTACTTGAGGCAGAGGAAAAGATGCCTCTTCTCCCCTCCCCCACGTACAAGGCATCTAAATTTTATTACAGCATGGCAATGGGGCAGCATAGGATCACAGGAAGCTGCCTTACACTAAGTCAACCTATTGGTCCGTCTGGCTCAGTATTGTCTACACTGACTGGCAGTGGCTCCCCAGGGTTTCAGACAAGATTCTTTTCCCAGCCTTACCTGCTCATCAGAGATTAGACCTGGGCCCTTCTGCATGCAGAGCAGATGGTCTACAACTGAGCTACAGCCCTTCCCCTGTGGCACCTTCCACTTGCCTGAGGCAAATAAGCTCGCTTAGGGGGTACAGGGCAGATCGTGTAGCACACTGTGGCCTCCAATTCTTCAGACACACACACACACACACACGTATCTTGTCACTTGAGGCAGCTGCCTTCCTCTGCCTAGGACATGTGAGGAGAACAGTAGTGTCTGTGACCCGTTCCGGTTCTCCTCACATCCCCAGGACTGCTGGGTGTCCTATCAGTCAGCCTTCGGATCTCCATATGCTGTTGTTAAACGCCAGGTCATTACAGCATAAGATCTCCCTTGTTCATGATTTAATTGTGGAGGAGGCGGCTGACCTGGCGTGCATAACCGAGACCTGGGTGGGTGATATGGGAGGAGTTGCTCTTACCCAGCTCTGCCCACCTGGGTATGCGGTTCAGCATCATGTAGAGCCGAAGGTCGGGGAGGCGGGGTTGCCGTGGTCTATAGGAGTTCTTTCTCACTCACTGAGCACCCTGTACAGGTGACGTGTCTCCACCTTGTGCTGGGCCAGAGAGACAGGCTGGGAATTTTGTTGGTGTACCGCCCGCCCTGCTGCTCAACAAATTCCCTAACTGAGCTGACAGAGGTAGTCTCGGAGGTACTGTTGCAGTCCCCTAGACTGTTGGTACTGGGGGACTTCAACGTCCATGCCGAGACTGTTTTATCTGGGGCGGCTCAGGACTTCATGGCGTCCATGACAACTATGGGGCTGTCTCAGTTTGTTACTGGCCCAACGCATGTGTCGGGACATACCCTTGATTTGATCTTCGCCACTGGACAGGGAGATGGTGATTATTTATTTATTTATTTATTTATTTATTTAAAAAATTTCTATACCGCCCGACTAGCATAGCTCTCTGGGCGGTGTACAACAGAGAAATAATACAACAAAGAAATATAAATATACACAGTATATAAGTAGCCAAACAATAATAATAAACAACAAACTAATGAAAACATCTCAATAAATATACAATTAAGCAATCCCCACACTCTTCACAACAGTGTCTAACAAAAATATGCTGTAGTCCAAATAACAGCAAAAATGAATCTCCAAAATTAAATCTTGACCCCAAAAACAACTAAAAAACAACTAACCCCAGTAGTCTATAGACATCCCGAGCAGCAGGTTCACGCGCACATACACACACACATGGTCTCTGGCCCCTTCAGCAGTTGCTGTTTTTGTAGCTGGAGAGAGACAGGGCCCCACCCTTCCAGGCCAGGTGGAAATTAGCCAGAAATGCAGGAAGCAGGTCTTGCAGAAACTCACACAGGTAGATGGTCTCTGGCCCCTTCAGCAGTTGCTGTTTTTGTAGCTGGAGAGAGACAGGGCCCCACCCTTCCAGGCCAGGTGGAAATCAGCCAGAAATGCAGGGAGCAGGTCTTGCAGAAACTCACACAGGTAGATGGTCTCTGGCCCCTTCAGCAGTTGCTGTTTTTGTAGCTGGAGAGAGACAGGGCCCCACCCAGGCCAGGTGGAAATTAGCCAGAAATGCAGGGAGCAGGTCTTGCAGAAACTCACACAGGTAGATGGTCTTTGGCCCCTTCAGCAGTTGCTGCTTTTGTAGCTGGAGAGAGACAGGGCCCCACCCCTCCAGGCCAGGTGGAAATTAGCCAGAAATGCAGGGAGCAGGTCTTGCAGAAACTCACACAGGTAGATGGTCTCTGGCCCCTTCAGCAGTTGCTGCTTTTGTAGCTGGAGAGAGACAGGGCCCCACCCCTCCAGGCCAGGTGGAAATTAGCCAGAAATGCAGGGAGCAGGTCTTGCAGAAACTCACACAGGTAGATGTGTGATCTGGAGGTTGGGGTTTTTTCATCTACCCCATTGTCATGGACAGATCACCGCTTGCTGAGGTTTAGGCTTACGGTGACCCTTTCCCTCTGCAAGGGTGGGGGACCTATTAAATTGGTCCGCCCTCGGAGATTAATGGATCCTGAGGGTTTCCAAAAGGCTCTGGGGGATTTTCCGACTGAGAAGACTGGCACTGCTGTTGAAGCCCTGGTTGAACTGTGGAATACGGAGATGACCCGGGCGGTTGACACGATCGCTCCCATGCGCCCCCTCCTATGCAGAGCTCATACAGCTCCATGGTATACCTCGGAGCTGAGAGCGATGAAGCAAGAGAGGAGGAGGCTTGAGTGCAGATGGAGGCGGACTCCCGACGAATGCAATTATGCCTTCGTAAGTGCCTGCTCTAAGCGATATATAGCAGCGGTGAGGGCAGCCAGTATTAAGGCATCACTCTCCCGCCCAGCGGAGCTTTTTAAAACTGTACGAGGGCTTTTACATCTTGGCCCTTGGGATACTATAGATTCATCTGTAGCCCGCTGTGAAGAGTTCGCTGGACACTTCCAAGATAAGATCGCTTGCATTCGTCGGAACTTAGACTCCAATATTATAGCAGTTGGATTCAATGAAGCATCCAGATCATGGTCTTGTCCTCATTTATTGGATGAGTTTCAGTTGGTGCAGCTTGAGGATGTTGACAAGATCCTTGGACTGGTGCGGGCGACCACGTCTGTGCTGGATCCTTGCCCCTCCTGGCTGGTGAAAGCTGGCAGGACCGGAACCGCCGGCTGGGCCAAGGAGGTAATCAATGCCTCTTTGCGAGAGGGAGTGGTCCCTGACTGCCTAAAAGCGGCGGTAGTGAGACCGCTCCTGAAGAAACCCTCCTTGGACCCAGATAACTTGAACAACTACAGACCTGTGGCGAATGTTCCGTTCCTGGGCAAGGTTCTGGAATGGGTGGTGGCCGGCCAGCTCCAGGGGCTCTTGGATGACACTGATTATCTCGATCCGTTTCAATCCGGTTTTAGGCCTGGGTTTGGTACCGAAACAGCCTTGGTCGCCCTGTATGACCTTTGTAGGGACCTGATGACCTTTGTAGGGAGAGGGACAGGGGGAGTGTGACCCTGTTGATTCTCCTCGATCTCTCAGCTGCTTTTGATACCATCGACCATGGTATCCTTCTGGGAAGGCTCACGGAGTTGGGAGTTGGGGGTAGTGCTTGGCACTGGCTCCGCTCCTACTTGGTGGGTCGTCAACAGAAGATAGTGCTTGGGGAACACTGCTCGACACCCTGGACTCTCCATTGTGGAGTCCCACAGGGATCGGTACTGTCCCCCATGCTTTTTAACATCTATATGAAGCCGCTGGGTGCGGTCATCAGGAGTTTTGGAGTACGTTGTCACCAGTACGCTGATGACACGCAACTTTATTTCTCCTTTTCATCTTCCTCAGGTGAGGCTGTTAACGTGCTAAACCGTTGCCTGGCTGCGATAATGGATTGGATGGGAGCTAACAGACTGAAGCTTAATCCAGACAAGACCGAAACGCTGTTAGTGAGTGCCTTCTCTCCCCAGATGGTGGATGTTCACCCTGTTCTGGATGGGGTTACACTCCCCTTGAAAGAACAGGTTCGTAGCTTGGGAGTTCTTATCGACTCTTCCCTGTCTCTTGAGGCTCAGGTAGCCTCAGTGGCACGGAATGCTTTTTACCATCTTCGATTGGTAGCCCAGCTACGTCCCTATCTGGACAGTGACGACCTCGCCTCAGTCGTTCATGCTCTGGTAACTTCTAGATTGGACTACTGCAATGTGCTCTACGTTGGGCTGCCCTTGAAGACAGTTCGGAAACTACAGTTAGTCCAGAATGCAGCGGCCAGATTGTTGACACGGACCAGAAGGTCCGCTCATATAACACCTGTTCTGGCCCGTCTGCACTGGCTTCCTATTTGTTTCCGGGCTAAATTCAAAGTGCTGGTTTTGACCTATAAAGCCTTACACGGCATGGGACCGCAATACCTGGTGGAGCGCCTCTCCCAATATGAAACTACCCGTACACTGCGCTCAACATCTAAGGCCCTCCTCCGAGTACCATCCCATTGAGAAGCTCGGAGGGTTGTGACTAGAAATAGGGCCTTTTCGGTTGTGGCCCCCGAACTGTGGAATGGTCTATCTGATGAGGTGCGCCTGGCGCCGACGCTGCAATCTTTTCGGCGCCAGGTGAAAACCTTTTTATATTCCCAGGCATTTTAATGTGTACTATTAATATTTATTGATGTATTTTGCTGCTATTTTGATTATTTTTGTTTGATTTCATTGTATTATTGTATTTATATATTCTCTGATTGTTTTATTATTATGTACACCGCCCAGAGAGCCCTTGGGCTTAGGGCGGTATATAAATTAAATTAAAGAAAGAAAGAAATAAAATAGGACTAGCCTTATGAGAGAGGAGGACTGCTGGAGAAGAGAGGAATTACCTAGTTTAGTTTGGGCTTATCCACATGGGAGCATTACTTCATACTATAGACGCTGTTTTTACCTCCGTTTTCCATTTACACCATCCACAGTAAGGGCTCAGTGCCAGCTGCAAACACAGCGTTTTCTATTCACACTGAGGGGAAGGATCAATCATGCAGTTTTCGAATGACCATGCCCTCTAGGTTAACATTTCCACTCCCTCTGGTTACCTGGCAAATGGGCATGCTCAGTTCATTCTGCCAGTTAGTTTCATTTAAAACAACAACATCCCAGAAGTGTGCTGCTTGTATTTTCACTGGTACAATACAATACAATCTTTGAACAGTGTTAAGCTTTTGCACACAAGTTAGGGGGGAAATAAAGTGAAGGCACCGTTTGCAGCAACATAAAAATGCTTGCAGAACAGGGGAGAGCAGTTGTTTGTCAGCCCACAGGAAATAAAATGAACAAAGGAAGGAGGAGGGAGTGGGCGTGGAGAGGAGAGCGATTGACACACCCACCTAAAAGCATTGGAGCACAGCATCTGCAAGCACTAGAGATACGGAGTGGAGACTTTTTTCTTTCCCCTTTTGTATTATCAGAGGATTGGGTTAGTAGGGATTTACAGGGGGGAAACTGCGTGATAGCTTTTGTTTGCCAGTAATGTGAACCATGTGAATTAAAAGGACATGTGAGTAGCACTAAACACCCAGTAAGCCACCATGTAGATGAGCCCAAAATGTAATTGACAAGTTTGTGACAACGGAACTGCTGAGTGGAGGCATCTTGCACAAGTTCTGCTCTGCTCAGTGAAGGTGGCTCAAGTCCGCGGGCTAAATTCCTTAATGAATTTACCAGAGTAATTTCCCATTGAATTTAATAGGGATTGTTTCTGAATAAACCTGCGTAAGATAGTGTGGCACATTTTGAGCTTTTCAAGCCTCTTATCAGCTTGAGGGAAAGTTCTCTCTCAATACATTTTGTGCAAATGCTGGGAACTGTTGTGGAACCATGTGTTTTTTCCCTCATGAATTTACCACTTAATAGTAACATTCAGCATTCTGTATTGATTTGAGGGAGCCACATAAGAGCATATAATGACTTTAGGGCATCAACTATTCAACGTTTATGACAGCAACCGTTTTGTAAATATAGTTGCTAATTGGAAAAAATATGTTGATAAAAAACACAGAACATATAACAGTAAGCAGCAGCAGTAGTGCACCACAAGTCTGATGACTCTAATTGGTATGCTATTTGATTTGCATAAGATGGAATGTGCAAATTTCCCTGGTGCTGTGAGAAACAAACCAAAACACAGACAATAATAATTTGTTGCTGAAGTTGTTGATATAAGATGTCAGGGTTGCACTGATATTTTTTGCTGATAGAATCAGAGCATATGCAACTGCTTAGGTATGTAATTAAAAACTTTGGCAATCTGCTGACACTTTGAATTATCTTGTTTCTTTTTTTAACTGAATAAAGGGATTGATGTTAATACTTGTTTACTTACATTATTCCTAGCTTCCTTTGTAGCCATGCATTATTGAAGAATCATGAGGCAGGGTGTGCCTAGGATAATAATACTGGCTTTCCAGGTTGCTGGAATATATACAGGAAACATATACACATACATCTATAATAAAATTAACCATATCTTACTATTAGCCCTCCAGCTGTCCTGAGCTGGAATTTTCTGGTCTTTTGCCATATTAAAATATGTGGACAGGCGTTCATATTCCAGCTTCTGAATAATATTGTGATACGGTTTCTTTGTATACCTCCTTTTGGCCAAGACCTCTCAAAGAGGTAAACAGACTAATACAGAAGAGAATAAAATAAAACTACAGTAAACTCAAAAGGACAAGGCAATAAATAAATACAAATATAAAATAAGAAAAACCCAAGCATGTTATACATCACACTTTATACATTCATGAGTTGCATTTGTGCTTTCACCACAAACACAGCTGACCTCCACAAACAAGCCCATACAATAAGTTCCCCCCTGGAAGCATTTACAGCTGTGGCAAAATTCTTGCAGTTCTTCTCCATGGCCGGACTGGCTAGCTCAACTTTCTTGCTCCTCAACAGACTGTAGTTCTCCAGGTACAGTAAAGAAGGGCTGGGGAGGCTAAAGCTAGCAATAGTCCTGTTTACTGCTACCTGCCACCTCTGTGCCCATCACCTTAGATACCAACCAAGACATGCTCTCTAAAACTTAGAAAATGCTACATTTATGGATTTTGTAAGTGTGGCCAAATAAAAATATTAGGTTATCAATTTGTATGTTCAGGTGTGGAAAACTAGTTCTAAATACAGATGTACTCCTCTAGTTCTCATTGGGTTGTTGTTAATTCTGTTGTTTTTCTTTTCTATCATGATTTGTGTATGCTGTGTATGAAAAAATACTTTTAAGGAAGCAAACTAATCTGATAGAAAAAATGAACAGTTGAGCATGGCAAAATGGTAAATTGTTTCAAGTCATGATTTAAAATGAATATTTAGCATTTCCCCACTGTCTTATCTAAATCTATCATAAGTGACAATTTGCTTTGCTTTGTCATCTCAACAAAATCAGTTATTTTGCAAAGGAGATGCAAAACAGGGATGATTCACTCGTGCTCTCATTTATGGCTTATCATAATAGGTGAACTCGGCCTCTGTCTTAGAAGGGATCAAGTCCACTACATTTTTTAGGCTTGTGTACATTTTGCCCACTGGAAATACCTTGAGTCCTATGGATGCTCATGTCTGGACCCTCCACAACTGATACTGTTCACCCATATAAGTGTATTGGTTATTCTCTATGTGTTTTGCTGTGAAAAATTTGAGCAAGCCACTGAATTTAATTGTTACATCAGAGGCTTAAGTAACACACGCACCACCACCACCATACTAGGAATTGTACTGTTTGCAGTTGGATACTCCTGAAAGTCTGTGGTCTCCTATCCCCCCGTCCCTCAGATCAATACAATGTTCAGTTTGAGGATCATCTCTGAATTTCTAATAACTTTGTGAATCAAGATCTGATGACTCAGGAGGGAATGTCTGGCAGTGCATGAAAATGGAAATTGACTGCCTTCAAGTCGATCCCGACTTATGGCTACCCTACGAATAGGGTTTTCATGGTAAGCGGCATTCAGAGGGGGTTTACCATTGCCTCCCTCTGAGGCTAGTCCTCCCCAGCTGGCTAGGACCTGCTCAACTTGCCACAGCTGCATAAGCCAGCCCCTTCCTTGTCCACAACTGCCAGCTGGGGGCAACTGGGTTCCTTGGGACTATGCAGCTTGCCCACGGCTGCACAGGTGGCAGGGCACGTAACCCCTGAGCCACTCTCTGTGGGGGTGATCTTTAGCTGGCCCTTGACACCCAGGAGACACGAGTGAGGATTTGAACTCACAGACTCTGGACTCCCTGCCAGGCTCTCGTCCCCTCTGTGCTATACACTGGTGGTAATTAGATTCTGCTTACTGCACAACATAATCATTGCCAACCATTTCTAAAAAAAAGCCCACAGCTGTCATATCATTTACCAAGAACCCATCTGTACTAAAGGTCTAATGAACAGAGTTTTTTTTGTCTGAACATTCTTAGTTGTTGAGCTAGTACTAACCTAACAGCAGATTGGAAGAAATAGATTGAATGCTTGGCATCATGTCCAGTTTTTATATAAAAATATAATAATTTGCTTGGACATGCATACAAGCCTCCCCATGATTAGGAACCCTATGTGATCTGGGCTATAAGCATGTTAAGTGAACACATTACAAGTCCTCTTCAAGCAGTGCCATAAGGGGGGAGAGGTGGCAGAACTGGTGCACACAGCCCCATGCAACATGGTTACAGTTTTGTAACTTCTGAAGAGGGTTTGGATTTGTTTAGAGATTAAGTATGAATTAGGAAGTCTGTGTTCAGATCCCATCGCAGCAAAGAATTCATCAGGTTGACTTAGCCCAACTATCCACAAAATGGGGATATTAATATTGTATGGCTTTATAGAATTGCTGTTGTTGTGAGTAAAGCACCAACACTTGTTATGAGTAACCTGAACCACTGGGAGGCAAAAGACAGAAAAGGAAACCTCTTCTTCCCTTGCGGATTCTTTGTTTAGTGATTCCTTGTTGATATGTAGATTGTTTTTTTCCAGGCCTTCCTTCCTTCCTCCTCCTTGTTCAGTTAAGTTGGTTAACCTCATGATTCCATAATGGCTACATGTATGCCTGTACTCAGAATGGCTTTATTTCCCAGGAGTAATAAACCTTAATTAATTAATTAATATCCCCGCCTTTCCTCCCAGCAGGAGCCTAGGGAGGCAAACCTTAAGATTCTTTATTCCAGTCTTACCAGACTATTCATTTATGTACTATATATACCAAACTCCAAAAGCTGTTAGAGTTATGATGCAAATATTGTATGTGAAGATTTTGAATACTTAAATAGTGCAATCCTATACATGTCTAGTCTGAAGTAAATCCTGTTGAGTTGAATAGGGTTAACTCTCAAGTAACTAGCTACAGAATTGCAGCCTAAAAGTACAACATAAATACTACCATTAAGCTGTATTAGTTGCCTTTAATTATTGTAGTACATCGATGTTCTGCAGTAGTGCTGACATATTCTCTTTTTCTTAGTATAGATTAACACATTCTTTCAGCCATAATGATGTTTTAGAAACCACCAGGGGTTGTCCCCTAGAGATTTTTGCTTTCTTATGTACCAGTAATGCTTTAATTACTTTCCTATGTGTGAAAAGATATTAAACTAGACACTTAAATGGTTACATTTGATAGTGAGAATAAGTTGACATTTTTGTAGCTAATGCTCTTGTTTCTTACTAAGGCGAAAGAGTCAAACTGATTACTGAATTTCTTTGAGAAACTTGAGCTGGAATTGAATGCATTTTCTTACACAGACCTACATTCACATTCTAGTAATAAATAACTTTGAATTAGGTGGTGTAAAAGAATCTAAAGTGGATTTAAATCTAACAAGGCTTTTAGACTGCCAGGCTGACTTTCCTTTTACATCTGTTTTCATGTTAATTTCAAAGAATCCTTATTAGACATTCCTTCTGTGTAGGAATGAATAAAGTCATATGGGTCTAATCATTGCCACAAGGAATAGGGGAAAGATGGGACTCAAGAGGGCTTCTTGGCTAAAGCCTATAACCTAATAGAAAAGAATTACCAATGGCTGGAAATGTCAAGAGGGTCCCTGAGAAATGTCATTGCTACTTATTAGTTCCCCCCCTTTTCTTTCACAATGTCTCAGATGGTTATCCCAAGAAGGAGTCTCATTTAAAATACATCAAAGTGTGAGCATTAAACTTACTAATAAGTTAGATAAAAATAATCCAACTCCTTCACATCCCAAAGCACTTGTGTTTTCTCCTTAAAGCCAGCATGCAAATATTGTAAATAATAAATAAAATATGGTCCCTAGACACACAAACTGTATGCTTGCAGACTAATACACACAGCAGTGTGGTATCCTCCTTGAAGACTGAGATATCCGAGTGCATGTTCAGGTCACAAGTATATGCTCATGTTCCAAGCATGTTGCAACCTCACATCTACTTTCAAGTAGGCTAGGACTGGCAATGCTTCTCAAACACTGCACATTTCTAGTGCTATGGAGTGGTTTAAAATATGTCACAGCCTTTTCTGAGTGCTAGGCTCAAGATGAACTTCTTTTCTGGATACTTGCATTTCACTTTCTATTATAAAAATTAGAAAAATAAATACAGAGTCTGAAGAAAATCCAATAATAGAGGAAAATGGGCTTAAATCTAGCCTTCGTGTGGCCAGTCAAATTGTACTGCACTGATGTAGTGTATCATTATAAAATTCCCATCAATGGCACACTTTGTACAAACTGGCCAAAATGTCCCATTCAAGACACTTGATGTCCTACCACACTAAAATAAATAGTTTATATAAGCATTGAAAACTAGCTGCTCCAATTTAGATTTTAATCCCAAATACTGTTTATATAAAATATTCCAAAAAACTAAGACTGCATATATTTAACATTTTAAAATGTTATGTATGCAATCTGGTAGGATATGTTATGTTCTTCTGACGGGGTGCAAATTTCACAATGCAAGTCCTTCCCTTTATAGCTTTTTTGACTGGAACATATTTTAGTGCATGCTTTAAAAGGGCTCTGTAATATTTTTGTAAGCAGTCCAACTGCGGAACGCTGACTAAAAATCTTAATAAAGTTTTTACTTTATTTCAGTACAAATGCAATATGAAGAGAATATTGGTGGTGGTAGTGGTGAGGGCTCTGCACGGGCTCCACGCACATCTGGATTTCTAGAAACTAAAACTGTCCTGTGTAAAGAGTCATTTGCTTCTGTGTAAAAATTAAGTAATTTGACAATCCAAACCTGAATTTACTTTTGCCGTTTTATGTTTTCTTCTTTGCTAATACTCATTTTGCCAAGCATGAAATCTTGTTGATACCCCATGTAGAAATTTGTAGTGCAGGTTTTCTGTTCTCTAAAATAGAGTGTTGGATCCAGACTTTATTTATGCTTTATTTCAGTGGTGGAAAACCTGTGTCCCTCTAGATGTTGGACTACAGCATGGGCAAGAAACTGGTGTTCTCCAACCCCACAGGCCATTTTGACAGGCAGGAAGTGCTTTCCACCTTTGCAGACCTATTCAAGCCAGTTTGCAAAGCAGCAGAGACTGTTTGGAGACTCAGTGGAGAGTGAAGGCTCCAATGTCAGTGGGGCAGTGAATCTGCTCTGGGTTTTAGTCTGAACTTTCAAGGACCTGTCCAAGGAGCTTTCACACTAAAACCTGCAGTGGATTGACTACCGCACTGACATCAGTCTCCACTGTTACAAAGGAAATGTTCCTTTGCCTGTGCAATTTGCCCAGCCAGCTGATCTGTGGTAACTGCAGGCCTTACTTTCATCAGGGATCAGCTCCACTTCAGAGCTCCCAGATGGAACCAATCTCAATAGGTCTTGCATTCGGTACCAAGTTTAAAAGGCACCAAATACAAGTCCTGCTTGCCAAGGAACAATGAGGAGCACACTTTAAGACTCAATCTTTTGTAGCCACATTTTTATCTGCTTCATATTGGATGTTTAGGGCACTCAGTATGGCTTTGAAGGAATTGCTTCACAGGTCAAATTAGAACTCCTGCCAGGCCTAACTAGGCCCAGTGGCCAGTTCTCTACTGCTAGCCTACAGCTTCCATCATCCCTGACCATTAGCTATGCTTGCTGGGGCTGATGGGAGTTGTAGTCCAACAGCATTTGGGGGTCATGGGTACCTTACCACTGCTTTAGTCCCATTGAAATCCATGGGACATGAGTTAATCATGACTTGGCCCATTTATTTCAGTGGGGCTAAATCATGTCTAACTTAATCTGAACCCAGAGTGGAAATCAACTGTCTCCTTAGATGGTCTCATTGTTGAAAGTATTTGATGTGAGTGAGACCATTTGCCACTTAATGGTTTGTGCCCAAAATAGAAAATGTCACCTTTCTTCTAAGGCAACAAATAAAAATTGTGTCCAAGGCTTGCCCTTTCTGTGAAGGGGGCAGGGACAATAATTTTCTAGACTCTCTCTAAGCTATAACCCCCAGGTTTCTCTGAGAGATGCCATGGCATAAAACTACTATAAAGCTGATGTATACTTATGCCGAAATGAGAATAATCCAGAGGAAAACAGTATGTTGAAGCTGCATTGATTTCACTGGGATTTATGCAAACCTATTTTTTTCTGGGTTTTCCTAATGTTAAGGCCTTATCTGTGTGGCAAAAGGTAGTACAGGGCACTGAAAATGAATGGTGTCCATGAGTAGGTTGTGAATGTTCCTGGGTGCATACATGTGGTAACTGAGGTTATTTGTTACCATTAGAGAATATTAAGTTTTTTGTAAAATAAAAAAACTGAGGAGAGGACAAGGAGAAAAGAATAAAGAAGTAGGAAGAAATTGGGGTTGGGGGAGAGAGAAATACATAAAATGTTTGGACCTTGGAAGGGGCTTATCCTGATGTGTGTCAGTACCAATGTAACTGTTAAAGGTCCCCATTACACACATATCATGTTTTCACTGTTGCTTATGCGTGCTACATCCCACCCATATATGGACAGAATGTTAAACTACAGGTACAAGAACCATGACTAGAGGAAATAACTCGGCATGTATTAGTATAATCAGTTGGAGAATACAACACATAGTTAAAACTAATTCGCTGGCTTGCATTATGCCAGAATGCTCCATTATATCCGAACTGGGGCATTGTGGCTTCATGGCTGAGAAACAAGGAAAATAAGCCAGAAAGGGTGGAGGGGAGCACTGGCCTCTGATGATCATTCCTAGTTTCATAACTAATTGTTTATAAGTCTTGAACATGCACACCAGAGGCAGTGATGGCCACCAACTTGGACGGATTTAAAAGAGGATTAGACAAATACACAAAGGATAAAGCTATGAATGACTACTGGCTACGCTTTGCCTCCACAGTCAGAGGCAGTATGCTTCGGAATACAAGTTGCTGGAAACGGCAACTGGAGAGGAGAGTGCTTTTGTGTTCAGGTCCTGCTTGTGGGCTTCCCATGGGCATCTGATTGGATCCTGTGAGAACAAGATGCTGGACTAGGTGGGCCATTGGCTTGATCCAGCAGGCTTTTCTTATGTTCTTAATACATTATTTTCACTCTGATGGTAGTGCCTTGTTTACTCAAGATGTTGTCATATAGATAGCACCATCACAGCAAGGAATAGCTGTGCAACTCCAAGCTGATACGGTGCAGAAGAAGAAGCACTATTGTATATGTGAACAGATTGTAGCTGCAAATCACTTGACAAGCACAGGGGCAACTGTGGATTACTCCTCAATCTGCACAGTTTGGAATAAAATGCAGCCAGGGGTGGTGGTGGAGAGAAATCATTATGATGAAGAAGACGGGGTTATTGGCACTGTTGTTTCAGAGCTTTTTTTTCTGCAGCTAGCGTTAAAGTAAACAAGTTTCATTTTTTTTTTCTGCAGAGCAATTGTACAATGCCTATATATCACTGAGTGTTCAAAGTAGCTCTCCACCAGGTCCTAACTGGCGCATAGGACAGAGAGAATTTCACTAATTTGCCCTACGATTCTTTGCTGTTTCCACTGCAGTCATTAGGAATTATTCTACAACTGGTTTCAGTTTTGCCTGATAACCCTCTATTACATTATAGACACTGCAAAGATGATTACAAGATTTTAATTTGAGGTGAGGAGTAAACAACAGGTTTAACTATATCTCAAGTACAAATGGCTCTGTACTTAGATGGAGGTTTCTTGTATAGTTCCTTAATGGTGTCATGCAGAAAATATGAAAGGCAATGGGGCTTCAATCTTAGTTGCTTTTTTAGACCATGATGCTCCATTATTGAAGTACAAGATTATAAATAAGGCTAGTGTCATGCTTTCGGTCTAATATAACCCTAGGGACTTCTGAAGTTAGCAACATTTATATAAATAAAATCACAACATATAAGAAGAGCCCTGCTGGATTCTGTTTCTCCAGTTGACAATCACATACCTATAGGAAGCCCACAAGCAGGACATGAGCACAATAACATTCTCCCCAGTTGTCATCTGCAGCAACTGGTATTCAGAGGCATATTGCTTGATACTGGAGGCAGTTCACAGCCATCATGACTAGTAGCCATTGATAGCCTTATCCTCCGTCCATGAATTTGTCTAATCTTCTTTTAAAGCCATAAAGCTGGTTGGCAATCACTACTTCCTGTGACAGCAAATCCTACTGTTTAACTATATGCAGTGTGAAGTATTATTATTTTTATTTGCATTTATTTGTCAATTACTTCAAAAATGTCTCAGAGTGACTTACAATGATAATAGCATACATAATACAAAAATTTAAAATGCATGAGGATAAAATGGGGAGAGGAGAATCATGTACACCACGTTGAGCTCCATGGAGGAAAGGTGGAATACAAATGTAATACATAAATAAATAAATAAATCAAAAAGATAAAATAATTTTCTTTTGTCTGTCCTGAATCTAACAATATTCAGCTACACTGCAGAAACGGTTAGGGTTAGGGCTGGGGCTAATAAACTGCAGCTGAATCCTGATAAAATGAAGGTGCTGTGGATTGGTGCTCCCTGTGTCTGGAAATTAAGTGTATAATCTGTCCAGGGAGGGGTTGTACTCCCCCTGAAAGAACAGGCTTGTAGTCTGGGAGTATTCCTGGATTCCAGTTTGTCACTGGAGTCTCATGTGGCTTCTGTGGCTAGGAGTACTTAAGCCCAGCTTAGGCTGGTTCATCAGCTGTGGCTGTTCCTGGACCAGGATAGACTGACCTTAGTTGTCCATGCTCTAGTGACCTCCTGGGGCTGCCCTTGAAGATTGTCCGGAGGCTGCAGCTAGTGCAGAATTTGACTGCTAGGTTGGTAAGTGGGGTAGCCCAATGGGACCATGTGTCACCAGTCCTGAAAGCTCTGCACTGGCTGCTAGTGAGCTGCGGAGCCCAATTCCAGATGCTAGTATTAGCGGACAAAGCCCTGTGCAGCTTGGGATCCAAAATACCTAAAGGAGCAGTTCCCTAATATTGACTGTCTCGGTCCCTATGATAGGCAGGAAGGTCCTTTTGGTGATGCTGCCTTTGGCTGCTGCTTGGTTGGCCTTCTCAGTGGTGGGCCCCCATTTGTGGAATGGCCTCCTTGTTGAGATGCACCTGTCTCCCTCATTATTGATTTTCAGGAGAGATTTGAATGCATTTGAGGGCTGAGAGATTGGGGTGATGGCAGCTGTCAGATTAATAACTGTGACAGTATGTGACCACCTTTGTTGTAAATGTTTTTAGATGGTTTTACTTGTTCTTAATTGTTTCAGATATGTTTTTATTTGATTTTTAAATTATACTGTTTTAACATTTTGATGTTTGCTGCCTTGGACCCTTTTGTGGAAGGACAAACTTCAATAAATAAATAAATAAATAAATAAATAAATAAAATACATTGGGCTTGTGGGCTTTCCATGGGTATTGTGTGATCACTGTGAGAACAAGATTGTGCACTAGGCCTTTGGTCTGAGCCAGCAGGGCTTTTCTTACTTCTCTTTATCCACTTTCTCCCCCTCTATCATGGCCCCCTAACTCACCTTTTTCTCAAACATAGGCAGGTTCACACTTCCAGCAGCCCCACAGAAACACTTCAGTACCATATGGGGGCAAGTCATCTTTGTACTGAGGTTGTACTTTCACTTGGGGACAATGCCTTTGGAAACTGGCATCTCTGTATGGGACTCCAAAACAAAATTAAGGTACAGACATAAAATGCATTATTATAAAATAATATCAAAAATTTAATATATATAAACAATCAATATAAAATCCTTATAAGTGTTCTCATATAGTATTAAAAAGACGGCCAAAGAATATGTAAACAGATCAGTGCCCAAACACAATAAAATACAAAATATATAATATCATTGTGGAAATCAAGGGCAACTTGTGAACAGTGGCCAATGTACATAAATCAATGCCCATAGAATGCACAATGTATACCATAGCCAGACGCGTTTCGACAGTCAGTCTTCTTCAGTGGCTTTCGTGATGAATATACTCTATAAAATGCAAGAATATAATAGAGAACATTAACTACTAATGGTGAATGTCTCCGAGTGAGGAATGTTATACAGCTGATATGGCAAATGCCGTAAAACCACTTACTTTTGTATATTATATTCTAAGATATGAACTGGTACGTGGGCTGTTCATTAACTCAATTTTTCTGGATGAAAATAATTATAAATTAAGTTGCAGATTAATCCAATAGAAATTTTGCCAAGAATGGGTAAAATGATTTTATATATAAAGAAAGAAAAACATAATACATGCCATTTCCTTCTATCAATCAGTTGTAAAAAATATATTGAGAATTTTGCCAACGTAACATATCTTAGAGATGTTGCTGTATTTTAAATGTCTAATCAGCTAAGTCATTGTGGGAGGGTGAGTCTGCAGAACTAACACAGCTGTGGAAACTACTCCTCCGGCCACTCAATACATGCCATATCTCAGCTGAATTTGCTTAACTATTATACATTAACCCTTAATGGGTTACCAGAGACACTTCACCATAGGAATACTATAGACCACCTGTATGCCAATAAACTGTCAAAATAACTATAAATTAACATGCAAAAATTCAAAATGGAGATCACAAAAAAAATGCTTGACAAAGAATTACAGACACAGAAACCCAAAGTACTTCTTATTTCAACAAGGGGGCCCAAAGTGCTTCTTGTTACAACAAAGGGGCCTAGTTTAAATCTTCATTTAGTCCATTTGACACCATTGTCTTCAGGGAATATATCCAAAAGAGTTCTCTTTTTTTCAGTTTTGCTTCCAGTTGTCTTCCTACTCCTATGACCTTCTCGATAGTCCAAAATTTTATATCATTTTCAGTATGTCCACAGCTTATGAAATGTTTTACCATCGGAGCATGCAGTCTTCCATTATTAATGCAACTTTTATGTTCACTAATTCTCATTTTGATTTTTCTGGTTGTCATTCCTACATACATGAGATTGCAAGGACATTGTATAGCATATACCTCTCCCTTAGTATTACAATTGTAAAACCCTCTTGAGGACATACCTCTTGTTGTCAACCTGATTAGTGAACTGTTTTAGTTTGGCACAATTGATACAAGTACTGCACTGGTTACATGGAAAATTTCCTGTTGCTTTATCAGACAAGATGGAATACCTGTTTTTTTTCTTTCTTATTCTTATTAATATCGCTGTGGACTAAAAGGTCTTTCAAGTTGGAAACACGTTTGAATACAAATAGAGGGTTCTCTTTACATCTTGGAATATCAGACAGTAGATCCCAACACTTCAAAATAATTTGTTGGATTTGTCCATTGTACCCATCAAATGTTAAAGATATAGTCATTCTAGTATCCATCCTGTTATTAACCTTAGATTCCAGCAGCTTCTTCCTATCTGTCATCCTTGCTTTATGTCTGGCTTGTTTCAGAATCTTTTTTGGGTAGCCCCTTTCTTGCAATTCCTTCATTAATATGCTGGCTTGCTTGTCAGAATCTACTAAGTTACTGCAATTTCTTCGTATCCTGATCATTTGTGAGTATGGCAAATTTCTTTTTATGTATTTAGGGTGGAAACTGTCAAACCTCAAGAAGGAATTTGCATCAGTTGGTTTCCTAAATGTGTCTGTAGATATTGACACTAAGGACTATCTAACAGAAGCCCACAGACAGTTGGGACAAAGGGCTCATTATGTGCCATGCAATGAGGATCCATCACTGGTGGTAAAAAGGGACATAGTAGAAATAGTAGATGAAGGGTTGTTGGAAGGTTACATTGATAAAAAAACTTGTGATTTTTTATTGGAAGTGGAAGGCAGAATACCAGTATTCTACCTTCTACCCAAAATACACAAAGGGACAGTCCCAGTACCGGGTAGACCTATTATATCAGGATGTGGATCCATTCTGGAACCTGTGTCAGAATATGTGGATTACTTTCTTAAACCATTTATTCCACAAATACAATCTTATTTAAAATACACAGGTGACTTTTTGAAATATTTGGAGACAGTTTGATGTCCATTGATTAGAAACATGCCTCTTTGTTTTTATTAAGTAGGGAGGTCTCCATGCTGATCAGTGGTCTGATTAAAAGGGGCTTGCTGGTTTTAATGGAAATACAGTTTTCTTCCCCCCCCTTTAAATTCGGGTACCAAAGAATCTATTATTTTTTAATGAAGAGCTCTTTTATGAACTGTAAATTACATCAATAGCCACTAGCCACAATGGCTAGGTTCTACTTCCACTGTTGGAGGCAGTATGCCTCTGGATACCAGTTGCTTTAGTTTGGACAACTCATGGCGTCAGATACACATTTTCCAAGCCTGATCTCTTCTTCCCACTTTCCCCTCCTGTAAACTGTATGGTAGTTTGCTTCTTTACAGTTTAAATGAGTGAGGTGAACTGGCCTTGTAGGCATAAATCTTATAAATCAGGAATGTTGAAACTTTAGTCCTCCAGATGTTGGGGAATTACACCTTCCATCATTCCTGGCTGCTGATGGGAGGTTTAGTTTAACAACATCTGGAGGGCCAAAGGTTCTCAACTCCTGCTCTAAGGTAATGTTTGTCTCCCAAAAAGAATCCTTAAAACTTCAAGAAGACAGCAGCTTTTAAAGGACTATGGGAGGGGATTCATGACTGCATACTCTGAGCTCATGTTGCCTCTCTTAGAATCTGTATTATGAAGTGAAATGGAAATGGACTGCCTTCAAGTCGATCCTGACTTATGGCTACCCTATGAATAGGATTTTCATTCAGAGGGGTTTACCATTGCCTCCCTCTGAGGCTAGTCCTCCGCAGCTGGCTAGGGCCTGCTCAGCTTGCCATTGCTGCACAAGCCAGCCCCCTTCCTTGTCCACAACTGCCAGCTGGGGGGCAACTGGGCTCCTTGGGACTATGCAGCTTGCCCAAGGGGGTGATCTTTAGCTGGCTCTTGACACCCAGGAGACGCAAGCAGCGATTTGAATTCATAGACTCTGGACTCCCAGCCAGGCTCTCCTCCCTACTGTGCTATACCAGCTGTTATAATTATGAAGTAGGAAGGGTTTTCACAGTTAAAAGCTACAGTTGATGCGCTTCTGAGTGCAGATAGATTCTCTGTGCTGCATGACTTCCAATGGAATGCAAACTTAAATCCAACTCTGTCTTTCCACGTTAGGATGCAAATTTGGTTGTGCGTCAGAGTGCAAACGCACTGGCAGCAATGCAATTTGGGAACAAGACATCTGCACTCAGAAGCATCAGTTTCCTGATCAAGTGATATTTGTGTAGATGGCTGTTCTGCATTTGTATATCCTTGGTTAGATCAGGTGGGAGTGGAGAGAAAGAGTAAAAGGTGGATTCCCCCCTTCCCCAGATTTATCATGCCACCCCCCCCTTCCTCATTCTGGGATTAGATGTAACAAAACAAGTTACTTTGCAGCAGAATACATAAACTGCAAAACAGTTTAAAATGCATGTGTTTTGTCTGTAACAATTCTCCATTTCATATTTAGTATGTTGCTGCCCCCTGCTGCTCACTAACTGTGATTCTGTGTAATTTTATTCATTGCTTTTTTTTTTTTTACAATAATTTTTATTCAAATTTTCATAAAACATAGAAAACAAAATCATAAAACATTCAAAGACAAAAAACAAAACAAAACAAAAATGATTAAACAAAAAAATAAAATAAAATAAAATGTTGACTTCCCATTTGTCACATATCAAATCAGTTATAGGTCTACAATATATAACAATCCTGTCTCTTAAATCATATTATAAAATCACTTTCCTCCAGTAGTTATCTTAATTAATCATCAAATCTCATAAACATTACTTTATTCTTTCCACAAAAAGTCAAAGAGAGGTTTCAATTCTTTAAGAAATATATCTATCAATTTTTCTCCAAATAAACATGTCAATTAATCCATCTCGTTAATAATTATAATAATCTTATTGTCATAATCATAGTCCAAATAAACATTTCGATTAATCCATCTCATCAGAATCTGTTAGGTCCAATAATTTCAATAGCCATTATTCCATTATCCCTATTAGTTCCATCTTCCATCTTCAATAGTCCTGTTAAGTCCAGTAATTTCAGTGTCCAATCTTCCATTATCAGTATTCCATAATAATCTTGCTGTTGTAGCCATAGTCATATAATAAGAGTCTGATGGGAATTTCCTCTATCCCAAATATTTTCTTGCCATCCATTCTGAATAAGTTGCTGAAACATTGTTGTAAATTCATATCTGTGTTCTTCTTTTTTAGAAAATGCACTGGCTCATCTCTTAAGAGTTTTTCCATTGTCACATGACTGCAGTTAATTCCATAGATTTTCTCTATATCAAGCTCCATCACATCATTCCAGTCCAGAAGATTATCCAAGCCATTGATAACTTTATCTCTAATATCTTCATTAATTTCTTCAGAGATAACGTTAAATTCCAAACAGTAGATTTTATTTCTAAAATCCATAAACTCCAGATCTTTTTCCAATTCCACATTTGTTCCAATCTCCAGGGCTTGTATCTTCCCTTTATTTTTTCTTTTCTCATCTCTGATCTCATTCTCCTCTCTCACAGGGTCCCCTATTTCTTTAAACTCCTGCGTCATTTTGCTCAGTTCAATTTTCAGCTCCTTACTACCCTGTCGCAGGGTTTGTTTCGTTATCTCAATCTCATCCATTATTTTCTGAAACATAATTACTTCCAGATTCTCAGCCACTTCCTTGATTGCCATTTTTAAAACCACGAAAACAAAGCAAAACAAAAATAAAGAAGAACCACTTCTTATTTCAGCAACAATTGGGTTAATATTCCAGGCTTGATGACATCACAGTATAAACAGAGCAGCCTGCCTTATCTCTCTATGTTCAAGAATGCAAAATAAATTTAGTTCCCAGCATCAAAACAGTTAGTGGCGTCGTGAAGAAGCAGATTCGTCAAAATAAAATAGACCAAAAAGAGAATAGTCCCAGACAATATAATATTCCTCGGAATAGAAATCAGGAATAGAAATCCCTCTTCTGTTTATTATCTTTAGAATGCACTTCCAGGACAGCTTTTTGCGACAGAAACAGAGATAAGCTGTTAATTTCGTGAATAACAGAGAAGAGCTATATCTCACCCAGAAGTTGTCCAAAGCCGATCAATCTGACAAATCTCCTTTTGCTGCAACAATTTAAACCAAGTAAAAAAAATAATAGAAAGAAGGGTGCTTGCCTGTTAGTCCGTTCTCTCTTTCAAGAAAAGATAAACGTATCGCTTAAGCAGATAGAGCTTGTTAGGAAGTCCGTCCGGCATTGTTGGCTGGACCTTATCTCATAAATTAATGAAATCCAGTCCTCCCAACAAAAACAGGCTTTGAGGTTGATCTCTACGTTTCTCCCTGCCCGGGAGAAATTTCATCAGTCAAAAAAAAAAAAATGTTCTGACTGATTTATATCTGAATAAGCTTCTTTTGAGGCGGGAGCCCGTCCCAAAAGCAGGCACAAGCGAAGTCACCCTTCCCGGAAGTCCAATTTTATTCATTGCTGTACAACCTAACAAAATTTATTAATGTATTCTTATTAGTATATGGTCTTCATATAGTGATGATTACCCATTTTCAACCTCATTTCCTCATTCTAAATACCATTTATTTATTTATCCAATGATTATTGCAGGGCCTCCTTCTAGGTCAGGCAGGTATGTTTTGTATTTACCTCTGCATCAATATCTACACATTCATGTAGCCCTGCACACTTATGAGTGAGGTGAAACCCTGACATATAATCAGATACTGTGAAACGATGAATTGCAGTATTGCTATATGGGGTTTAAATTGCCTCAATACATATTTAAAAGCTCTGGCAAATAAGATTCCTTACAATAACAGTAAAGCAAGTAAGTGTAGCCCATCGACACTGTGTGGTAGTTATCAGGAGAGACTAAGATGCCAGAATATGTTCTCCACAAGCTGTCTCAGTTGATGAAGAAGGTTATGTGGGTGCAAATCATTTCATAGTTTTTTTTTTCATTCAAATGAATGTTGTGCTCAAGATATTACTAGTTTGGGCAAACTAAAGGGATGAGAGTTCAGAAATAGGATATATACTTTGGATGCAAAAGGTCTCCAGTTCAATCCCCAGTTAAAATGATCACGGAGTAGGTGATGTGAAAGATTCTCTACCTAAGACTCTGGAGAGCCACTACCAGTCAGAGTAGACAATACTGCGTTAGATGGACAAATAATCTGGACTAGCATGAGGGAGCTTCCTATGTTTATTTCTAAGTCACATCAGATCCAACCACAGTTGCCCCAAGCCTGAGTCTGCATCACCTTGGGCAGGGCTAGGAAACCTATTTCAGCCTGAGGGCTGCATTCTCTTCTGGGCAACCTTCTGAGGGCTGCTTGTCAGTGATGAGCAGGGACAGATGCAGAAGTGAATGGAAGAAAAGAAATGCAAATCTTATTTTCGACACACAGTTGCACACATCCTCTGTCCAGACAAGCAAGAGGCATTATCAGAGTTCAAGGAACATTCCAGCCAGGCAAAAACACTCAAGGAAGGTGCAGACCAGGACTGGTAAGGGGTGTGGTCTGGAGAGAGGGGGTGTGGCTGGGGATAGAATATGGCCTAAGAAGACTTCTAAGGGCCAGATAGGAGAGCTGCATTTGGCCCCCAGGTAAGGCTCCCCACCCTGCCTTAGAGCATTAATAGAAGCAGTCCTTAACAATCTCCTTGCAGTTACCATCTCCTCTCTTCTCTTTCTGCAGATCCTCCCATTCTTTCTGAACATCCGGCCATAGTACGACTTGCCCTCCCTGCTTCCCTGTCTGCTTTGCTTTCAGAATGACTTTTTCCTCTCTGTGTTTTGACAGTTCCCATTCTTGCGGTGCTTCTTGTCGCTCAGGCAGCAGGGGTTCTCTGCAGTTCCTGCTTGATTGCTGTTTGGCCGTTCCCAGCTGCGGCTTTTTTACACTTAGTATTTTTTTTACTTGAGATACCAGCCTTGAGTTTCTTTTAGTTCTTTGGGGTTGTGAGGAAGATGAAGATGATGGTCATGGTCATGTCACCTGTAGAATTCCATACAGCAGCTTTCCCAAGCACCATGTGTGCCAAACACAACTGGCCCTATTTTGGCTTAATTTGTAATGGAGTGAAACATATAGGGACTCCTGGGGATACCCAATATATATAGTCACATTTTCATCCTCGGCTCCTGTGCTTTTGTTATTTAAGCAGAAACTTTTATTCTTTAAAGCAAATATGCCAATATCCAGACTGTTCATTCATTAATCAAATTCCTCTTCCCCTGTTCTCAAAAGAAACTAACCCCTCTAATAAGGGGAACTTCTGCAATTCTTTGGTCCAGCTTAATAATTCCAAGTCTACCTTGCACCCTAAACCTAGCGGAACTTCCCTGAAATCTGCTCCTCTGGATCACTCTCCCTCGTCTCTGTCTGCTTTGGTTCCTGAAGAACTAGAATTATTAAAATCTTTCCGGCTTTTGCCTCTTCAATCGCAACAGGAGATTATATTGATAGACTTATCTCTCTAACACGCTTACTCAAGTTATCTCCCATAATAAGACTATTCCACTTCAGCAACTGATAGTGGTTAATGATCAGCTGATTACTAATTCTAACCCTGGTATGCCTGAAGAGAAGGCGTACTTCATTAATCAGGAATTTTCCCTTGATAAGCCTCTTTTCTCTATTCATAATCAGATTTCCTTACTTTCCCCCTCGGGCTATCAGAAGTCAGCTAATAGCTCCACTGATGCTCTGGCCTGCCCTAAGCATCCTATGCCCCATCCGCTGGCCCTAACATCTGGCCCTGAATGGCTTCATGCCAGATATCTTGACCCTGAGGAATTGGGACACTCCCCCGCTAAGGCCCCTCCCACTGAGCCTGCCCGGCTCCCGAAGGATAGATTCGTAAGGGGTGCGGGCTCTGTGTTTGTGGACAGAGCCGGTGACCTTAATCAGATTACTGCCTTGGAATGACAATTCCTGTCTCATATCGCCCCTCCTTCTGACTTGCCCCTTGGGCTATGCGTTGATTCTTTATGGGTTCCTCGAGATAGAGTAGTTACTCCCCAGGATTCGTTTAAAATCCTTTCGTGGAATATTGCCGGCTGGGCCTCGAAAAAATCATCTTCGGACTTCGTGGATTTCCTTAAAAAGCATGAGGTGATTTGCCTCCAGGAAACTGGGCCACCAATAGTATCTATCTGAATGGATATGCCACAAATGAATTGTTAGCTGCGTCTGTTAACGGTAGGGGTAGACCCAGGGCTGGTTTGGCGATTTTTATTTCCACCTTCCTCCGGGCAAATTTCACAGTGTTGGGTGCTTGAGCTAATTTTGCCCTCGTGGGCTTATTGAAATTTAAATTTGCATCCTTCTTACTGATCAATGTTTATATCCCTCCTGCTGCCTCGAAGAAGGATGTGGAATTGTCCTGGGATATATTGGAGAGATTTACTTTAGATCTTGCTTCACACCCCAGGGCAAATCTTATTATTCTTGGGGATCTAAATGCGAGAATTGGCCCTAATAACAACGTCCTTTCAAATTCGCCCTTATGGGGCACCCTTGATACTTGCAATTATATGCCCAGACACCAAAGATCATCTAAAGATCCTAAAGTAAATTATGCTGGTATCTGTATGACTCAGTTCACAGC
Source organism: Rhineura floridana (assembly GCF_030035675.1). Classification (NCBI taxonomy): domain Eukaryota; kingdom Metazoa; phylum Chordata; class Lepidosauria; order Squamata; family Rhineuridae; genus Rhineura; species Rhineura floridana. Next base: position 291,541,094 of record NC_084480.1, read on the forward strand.
TAGATTTAATCTGCTGATTTTAAATGGCCATGTAGAAATAGGAAATAGCGAAGAATTTACGTTCACCTCTTTTCACGGCAGCAGTGTTATCAACTATATTCTAGTTTCCTATCCTTTGCTTCCTTGGACCTCTAATCTTACGATAGCGGATAAATTTGACAGTGATCACTTCCCTATAATTTTTACACTATCATTGGCTGAACCGGGCCATTTTGTTGCTCATCCGCATTTTGTAGTTCAGGACCTGTGCCCCAGTTACAAGAGGATCCGCTGGTCTGCCGCTTCCTCAAATAGAGTAGCTTGCTTTTTCGCTTCCCCTAGGGCCGTTGCTCTTATATCTCGAGTATTGGATGCTAGCCTCGGCGTTCCTTCTGACGCTTCTGCCGTCCTAGTCGATTACTCATTATTAGCTTCAGCTTTACATGCGGACTTAAGGTCTAATCTGAATTCTTTTAATGCTAAAGCGACTCTCGATACCCCTCGTTGGTTTGATAAGGACTGTCTTGAGGCTAAGAACCACTTGGGATCAATATATAAGTCTTATAGATTAGAAAATCTTGCCGTATTACCTTCTGATTATTTTGTTACCAAAAGGAAATATAAGCAACTACTTTCCTCTAAAAAGAAACTAGCACTTCATAACAGATGGAAAGCTTTAATCAATGCTTCTGTTAACAACAATTCCCAATTATTTTGGTATCTAGTGACTGACGCACTTGGCTCCTCTACCCCCTCCCATTGTAATATTCCTTCCGCTATCTGGGAACGCCATTTTTCTGCTCTGTTCTTAGATAACGATGGTCGGTTAAAGTCCCTTGTTTTCTATGGACTCCCTTCCCCTTCCCCCTTGGCCTCCCGTAACGTAGTCAGAGATTATTTCCTTGATTAATAAACTTAAGCCAGGTAAAGCTCCGGGCATTGATGCCTTCCCCTCTGAAATGCTAAAGATGCATATCGACTGGTGGGTGCCCTTACTAGCCAACCTATTCTCTCATATAAATTAGTCTGGTCGAATTCCCACTACGTGGCTTGAGGCTGTAATTATTCCCATTTACAAGAAAGGTGATAGGAGTGATCCCGCTAATTATAGGCCTATCAGCCTTTTATCAATTGTGGGTAAACTATATGCCATCTCTCTTAATCTCAGGCTGCTAGCATGGATTGAGGAGGAAAATATCTTGGGTAAAGAGCAGGCCAGGTTCAGAAAGGCTAAATCCCCACTTGATCACTGTTTAATATTAACGCATTTAGCTGGAATGCAATTGGTCAAGCTTCCATCGGCATCACAGCAAACGCGGACGGAAGTACGATGGTAGAGGGAACTAATGAGAAAGAGCAATCTCTTATCTATAGTAGAATGATACAGCTTGAGCCAAAGCTTTGCTCGCAAGACCGAATCGAAGGCCACTTTAAGGTCCATGAAGGCAACTGATAAGCCGTTGCCGAAAGAAGAATACTTCTCAGCTAAATACCCAGCTGTGCTTCTCCTGCTGGTCTCTGACTTGAGGCTGGGATTTATTCCTCTGAATGGACGGTGTGGCGTATCGCTTTTAGATTTTGGATCAAAGTGATCTATGCTGACCCCTCTAAGGATTATCTATTGGAAAGATCCCTTTATCAGCTCCTGGTCTAAGAATTTTCAGAACAAATTAAAGATGCTTGGCCTTTCATTAGATTTTTTATCTGCTACTGACCCGGCCTCTGCCAAACACATCATAGAACAACGTATTAAAGACATTGATCTCCAGTACTCAAGATCGAGGGCTAACACCATTTGTTCTCCCATGTCGCTAGGCTTTGCTTTTCCAAATCATGCTGCCTGTTTGACAAACTTATCCATCTCAAAATTTCGTTTGATATTCTCTAGAGCAGTGATTGCCAACCTGGGGGCCGCAGCCCCCAAGGGGGTCGCAAACCAGTAAAAAGGGGGCTGCGAACAAGAGTGCAGACTGCAGAGGAAATGCCGGGCTGCTTCAGCTGCTTTTCCCCCACCTCCGCCAATTTAGTCCTGAGGGGGCTGCAGCCGGTGCAGGGGTACCCTATTAACCTAACGTCTGCCAACTTGGGCAGCGACACAAATTCTCTTGTTCTGCAGTGAAGAAAGAGGCCCCGCCCCCTCTGACCTTTCTCCAACCAGAGGCACGCCCTTACTGAGGGAGGGAACCCACTAGTCTTCCTCCTCCTCTTCGCCATTGTTCGTTGGCGCTACCAAGCAGCGCTGGGCAAGTGCTGTCCAGTGAGTGTTTGCAGAGCCTCAGTAGGTGAAGGGAGCACACAAAGAGCCCTGTTGCAGTCCAGTGATATGCACAGAGAGGCACAGAGAGGCAAGGGGTGATGATCTTTTCCACAAATGAGAACGAAATGGGGGCAGGGAGCAGGCCATTGTTTTGCCTGCTTTCCTCCACAAAGGGAATGAAAAGGCGCTTTCTTCGTTTCTTCTAATACGGCTTCGTTCGCAGCAGTTTCTTTATTTTCATGCTCAAAATCTAGATGCTGGAAAAGCTGGTGTACTTCGCCCCCAAAGCCAGCGAAGTCATTGAGTTAGGCTCCAGCGCTCGATTCGTTGTGCACTGCGAGTTTCTTATGAAAAAGAATTGGTGTGCGTGGTCTGCAATGTCTGAGCAGACATGCAGAGCGTTGATTGTTTTTACGCAAATAGCACCAGAGGATGGAGACACCGTCCCCCAGAGAGAGAGAGAGAGAGATGGCACCATTTGCAGTTTGGACTGGTTTGCACATGACAGGTTTCTACAGCTTACTTTCAGTAAAGCAGGAGCTCGCTGAAGTGTGCTTACTTGGATGCTGTGGCTTGCATTCATATTGAGGCATATTAAGGACCCACAGCATTGGTCCCACCTACATTGCCATGTTGTGGTGGCACTGGCTGCAGCCAGCACCTTGAGGGGGAAGGGAGGCAAGTTAACCAGCCAAACCAAGCCATTCTCCTTGTTAACTTCACCACTGGAAGTTACCTTTATTTGTCTCTGGCTGCCTCCCTTAAGAAGCCGTTTAACCATCTGGACTCTAATTGGCCCAACCTACTCCAAGTACTGGATAGAGTAATATGGTACTTAGGAATGGGGTGAATAACAAGGGCTCAGTTCACATTTTTCCTAAACAAAGTAAGCTTTTACTTGTAGTTTTAGTAAGGCAACATGTTGATAGGTATTTTTAGAAGAAGAAAAAGCTAATTTTACAGTTTGAGTTGTTACCTGCAAGATCAAATAAAAAATAAAGCAGTAAGTCACTCTGGTAGTCTTTTTTGGCTCAAGATTCGGATAAAAATACTGTAAATACGTAAAAAAAATCAGACACACACATTCACACATTCTTTATTGATGTTATATATTTGTCAAAGCTTTATTGAGACTTTTTTTAAAAAATAAGGGTAGTATCCAACGATGTAGTTCCAGTAGTACAAAAGATTTCTGTTCGCACAATGGAAGTGGTTTAACAATCAATCCGTCTTCCCAGGGATCTCTGGGATCTGTAGCTGCATGAATGGAATAGGGGTCTCCTAACAACTCTCAATACCCTTCATAAGCATCCCTTCCCAGGATTCTTAGGGGGAAGCCATGAATGTTTAAAGTGGTATCATACTGCTTTAAATGTACATATAGGGCCATACTTGCAAAGGTTTTAACATGGAAGTTGGAGAGGGAGAAATGGGAGTGGGGGTAAACATCAAGAGGAATTGACTAGCACTAGTCCCATATGGAATCAAGTCTAATATTTTTTGTTTTGTTATATCGCTACTTTGAAGTAGGCAATTCTGAAGAGGAAGGAGAAAGTCCAATCTACTGAGCTTTGGAAAGACACCTCTAAACATTAATGCAGTTTGGCAACCATGGAGAAATACAGTGTGCTAATGGTACTTGGAGAAGGATCATTTGGGAGAGTCCTTTTGGTCCATCATAAAAACAAAAATCAGAAATATGCAATGAAGGAAATAAGACTTCCCAAGGTAACTTTTATCCAAATGCTGTGAGAACCTGTCTTTCTTTTGTGTAAGGTCATTGGACGGTGTTGTATATTTTGTTTTTAAGTTGCTTGCTCTTTTAATTAGTTTGTATTATAACCTTACATTTTTAAACTTAAAAAACCTGTTAAATTATTAAATTAAAATACTTCCGAAGCATTATTTATATATGACACCCAATTGTTCTTAAATTCCCTGCCCCACAGTAGTGTAGTGGCAATTTCAGACAGCTGCAAAACAGCACCAGCCTTCTCATTAACTCAGTTATACCATGGATTTAAAAGCCTGTCAACACTTAATCATTTGGTCACCTGGACAATCTTGGGCTGCATTCATACGGTACATTTATTGCACTATTATTCCACTTGAAACAGTCATGGCTTCCCCCAAAGTATGCTGGGAAGTGTAGTTTCTTGAGGGTGCTGAGAGTTGTTACAAGGCCCTTGTTCCCCTCACAGATCTACAATTCCCAGAGTTTCCTGGGAGAAAAGGGTTGGAACGTTAAACCACTCAGGGAATTGTAGCTCTCTGAGAACAGGAGCCTCCTAACAACTCTCAGCACCCTTGATAAACTATACTTCCCAGGCTTTTGCGGGGGAAGCCATGAGTATTTAAAGTGGAATAATAGTAGAATAAATGCATGGTGTGAATGTGACCTGGTTTCACTCTTCTTCAGAATGTGGGTTTCAGAAGTAATTATCCGAGCAGATTCATTTGGAGAGGGACCTGTTCTGGTGGGTGGGTGGGTGAGTGAGCGTGTGTGTATGCATGCGCACCTGCACGCGTGTGGGGCTGGGAGTCCCTGGGCATGGGTATGACATTACTTAACACTTCATTATGTATTTTTTTTTCAATTAACAGACACTAAAATTACAACAATTAGCATGTGGGGGTCACACACTTTTTTGAGTTTAAAAAGGGGGTCCCATACTCATAAAGGTTGGGAACCACTGCTCTAGAGCAAGATTCAGTTGTTTTCCCTCCGCGATCCTTGAAGGTCACTTTCAAGGTATCCCTCTAGCGAAGCGCCTTTGTCCTTGTACTCTCACTGAGATAGAATCCTTGGCTCATACTCTGTTCCGTTGTAATCTGTATATTGTAGAACGGTCCAGACTTATCTTTCCCATAATCAATTGCTTCCCTGGTAGATCCACCAATTGGTATTTGCTATATCTTATGTCAGATGATGATAAGCTAACGACACAATCTGTTGTTAAATTCCTTAACTCAGCCCTGATGATAAGAAAGTATTCCCTGTTTTAAAAAAAAATTAAGACCTTATTTGTATTAATATGTACTGTTTTTATTCTTGTAGTACTACTGTTTAAATTGTATATTTTACACTTGTTGGGTCTTTGACCGTAATTATAATAAACAAACATATTTTTAGTAAATATTTTTTATTATTCTGTGTCATTCCCTGTTTCCAGTAACTGCCAGCATCAGAGTTCTAGCTGCCATATGGTTTTATGATACGACGCACGTGCATGGTATCATAACGAGACTGTGTGCTGGGAATCCTGCAACTGGGTTAGCTGTAGCTACTGGGAGCAATTATAAAATATCTAGGTGCACTGGTAATTCAAATGTGTGAAAGATGCTTGTTTTCCTTCTAACATGATGCACTGAGATCCTGTTTAAAGATGTAATGGTGTATGGGAGGGTTATATCTTCAGCAAGGAGGCTGGGATTGGGCTGGCTAGTTTAGCCCAAGAACAGACTACCTTGGAATCTTGTGGTGGATGCCCCAGAAACAGGAATATCCATGGGCATTGTAAAAGCAATTGATGTGGACACTAGGGCTTAAAGTAGGAATGGGAAACCGCATGCCAAGGGGCTAAATACAGCTCTCCAGGCCTATGTCTGGCACTAGGGACTCTCTTGAGGCCACACTCCTCACTGGCCCTGCTCCTTCCCTCCTTGAGGGCTTTTGCCTTGCTGGAATGTGTCCGCAAGCTCAGATAATGCCTTTTGCTTGGCTGCCTGGAGAGAGGTGTGTGTAGAAATGTACACAGCTTGAATGTAGCCTCCTGTACGAAGTCAAGAGTCACATCTGTTGCTCCACTCACTTTTTGCCTCTGGCCATGCACACCATTGGTCATTCATTCATTGGCGATTACTTGTGGTATCATTGGTATGCAGCCTCTGTAAGGTTGCCCATGAGGCTGAATAAAAGGTTTCTCATCCCTGGCTTAAAGGATCATGGGGGGGGGGGAAATCTAGAGGAGGTTAAACACATCACAAATTCAGTTGTCAGCTGAGGCTACGTACATTCCTGAATATAATCTGCACATGTATTTGTGAATTTTGGTCACGTCTCCCTGACCAAATTCAAAATATGTTAGAACAATTTAAAGTCACAAGATAGAAATCACTAAAAACAAAGGGCATCCTGCTGAGAGCGAAGAAAGACAGCTGGGCTGTTGCATGTTTTCCACAACTTAGGGAGCCCCAAACTATTTCTGGCAACAGTGATGAAGTCTTTTCACCTGAGCTTACAGAGTAAGGAAGTCCACTCATTCAGAATCTGGAAGCAAACTCATCCCAGGCTTAGCTACATTATATGCAAATATCTGTAAACAGAGCCTCAGCATTTTTTAAAAAAAGGAAAGCAGTTTTGGAGAGAGTTGCTTGAAGTGGAGAAGTAACAGAGGAACTTTTAACTCTTTCTCTACCCACCACTTCTTTGTTCCAAATCACTCCCCACCAGATGCATGTACCCTTTCAGGGTTCTAGATGAATGTTTGTGAGGGTGCTGGCTTAGAAGCAATCAGGCCTGTAGTGAGTGGCACTAGGGAACCTGCAGCAGCCAGAGAGAGAGAATGAGAGGCCAGAGCTGGCCCTACCATTAGCAGAGTTAGGCAGATGCCTCAGGTGGCAGATAGTGGGGGTGGCAGGGAGCAGCAAGCAAGGTGTTGAAGGACAGAGTTGAGTGCACCCCGTAAGCTAGCCTGCTGTGCTCAGGTACAGTGGGAGATGCTGGACTGTCTTCCCAGTGCTGAACTAAGATTCAGCTGCCACTCCAGTGGAATTCTATAAGTGGAGTAGGGGAGGGCACCATCTTTGCCTTTGCCTTAGGCAGCAAAATAGCTTGGGGGTGGAGAGCCAGTGAGCAAGAGCTGTACAATGCTGCAAACTGAGCCCACATCTGGCTCCTGCTCTGTTTACCATTAGCTGTGGCCCTGATTGACTTTTGCTCTGGATCAGTGGGAATAGGAAAAAAGGCTCCCCACCCCTGCTCTAAAGTGTAGAAAAGGTGGGCTGGATTCTCTCACTTAATCATTAGAGAAATTGAGACTATCCCCATATCTCATTTTCCCCTAGCTGTGTTGCTTTAAGTAATCAGCTGTAAACTTTTCTGCCCTTAAAAGTTCCATAACAATATTGGTAAAATGGCATCTGTGTCCAAAGCAAAGAACTGGATGTTCCCCAGATCAACTAGAAAATCTCATCTGGTTCATTGTGGTCGGGAATTATGAATAGGTTTCAAGGTAATTATAAAGTGTGCTGAGGTCACGGTATTTCAAACTTTATCATTGCTGAGATGCTTGAGAGCAACAAAATTTTGCTTGCTTAACTGTAAAATGCCTGCCCCGTTTGTAGCTGCTATGTAAATAGTGATAATAACAACAAACACTGCACAAATTGAGTATCTCCAGCATTTTCTCAGAGGAAGGTCAAGCATTTGTTTCACACTTTTTAATTGGGATACAGTCTCCACTGCACTTGGATCTGAGGGAATTGAGCAGCGGGGAAGGGGAGATTAAGCTTTTCTTTCAAGAATGTGGAGCAATAGAAATGAATTGCTAAATATTTTAGAGTGCTTTTGCAAAGGACTCTCCTGGCCTTGCAACCAATGATCCTTGTCAAATATGAATACATGTCCCCCACTGAGATTAGGCAGTTTCCTACCAGCTAGGTAGAAAAATCATATTGTGTTAAGAGTGGAACCTGGATAAGGTCAAAAGCACTGGAATGTGAAAGAACTGAAATTCAGGATTTGAAAATAAAATGGTGACCCAAGACTGAGATCTAAATTGTATTTATTTTGCTGAAGAAGTTCCTTCATACAATGGGAGAACTTTTTTTTTTAACACAATAGGATTAAACAGTGGACTTTCTTGACTCTAAATCTTAATAAGTCGAAACATATAAAGATGTATAAGGATCTGTCTCATAAGGGCTGCATTCACATGTAACACTAAGCCAAACTATGGCTTAGCATGAATGTGCTCCTGTGGAGGAGATTGAAGTCACTTTGCTCCTCCCCAGTCTTTTTAGCTTAGCGCAACATGGCAGCTAAGCCACAGTTTGGCTTAGTGTAGAAGTTGCCAACCTACTACCTGCGGGTGCCATGGCACCCGCATAGGCCTTTGGTGGTACTCCCATGAGCTTTTATTTTTTTAAAAAAGTCTCTAGCCCTCCTAGAAAGAAAGTTATGGAGCAACATGTGCAAGTGACCTTCTAAGCAATTTTTGTAAAATGAGCCAGCTTGTGTTATTAGCCAATGGGTGAAGCCAGAGCTTTGATTGATAAGTGAGTTGTTTAGATACCAGGCAATAGGTATCCCTGGGGTCCTAAAGAGCTGCTGTTTTGCCCTTTTTTTTAGTGCACTTCTTCTCCTGTCTTTTTTCTTAGCCCTTGGAATCTCCATAGTTTGCCCTTCTTTGCACCTACTTTCTTGTGCTGGATTACCCAAGACCAGTTAGTGCCTAGAAATTATTTTCTGTAAATGCTACTTCACAATAAGGGTGAATGAATGTTAAAGAATCCCCCTCCCCCAAAAGGAAAAGGTTAAAACTTTGCAAAGAGGCTTAGGCATATTTTCTGCTTTACAGGAGCTAAAGACCAGGGATTCATTAATAATTCACTGTACAGTTAACTTACAGTACAATGGCATACATGTCTGCTTAGAAGTAAATCTCTTTGTGTTCAATGGGGCTTACGTATTTATTTTATTTATTATTTGATTTATATCCCACCCTTCCTCCCAGTAGGAGTCCAGGGTGGCAGGTACTTACTTCCAGGTAAGTGGGTACAGGATGGCATCCTAGGTTTTGGTTTAGGGTTGGCACTGGGGGAAAATGAGGTTCTTTACCCTGGCAGGCAGAAAATCAACAGGTTAAGCCTTTTCTCGTATGGAAATATAATTATGTTAAAAGCTTGACCATGACTACTCACTAATTTTGTGTTATGCCATGCCCCATGGCAGCCATTTTGTGACTGGTGCCCCCAGCACACTCTCAAAATTTGAAATGTGCTCTCAGGTCTAGAAAGGTTGGTGACCCCTGGCTTAGCATGTCTTCTGAAGCTGTGAGTGTGGTTAAGCTCTGTCCTCCTTAACTATCATATGCAGCCAAGATTTGTTCTTGCCTACAAATTATGATTGAGGAGGAGAGAGCTTAACCACAATAGCAGGCCATGCTGAGCTAAAATGACATAAGAACATAAGAACATAAGAACATAAGAAGAGCCTGCTGGATCAGGCCAGTGGCCCATCTAGTCCAGCATCCTGTTCTCACAGTGGCCAACCAGGTGCCTGGGGGAAGCCCGCAAGCAGGACCCGAGTGCAAGAACACTCTCCCCTCCTGAGGCTTCCGGCAACTGGTTTTCAGAAGCATGCTGCCTCTGACTAGGGTGGCAGAGCACAGCCATCATGACTAGTAGCCATTGACTGGGAAGAGCAGTGCGGGTGTGAGCTCCTGTGTGGGGACCAGCACATTTGCACAGTCCCACTAAGCCATAGTTTGGATTACTGTGATATGTGGACCAAGCCAGTGAATGAGATATTTGATCGCTCATGAAATAGAGAAAGGCCTGGTTTAAATGATACCCCTGCATTCAAAGTACATGCGAGGGAGGTCATAGGCCATGTGGGATAGGCATGACTAAGCAGGAACATGCAGCACCTGGTTATAATCTTCCCAACTATGGTGAGATGTATTTTATTTCTGTTACAGTAATTATTTCTAAATTTACATATATTCTTATAAATTAGTATATGCAAATTTTATGTAAATCTATATCCTCCATTGTCCTCTTTTTCTTTTCTTTTTTTAGTGGTGCAGAAGAGCTGAGTTGTGTATATGGGTAAAATCCCTTCTTGGCCCCATCCATGGGTGTCTAGCCTCCTTCAGTTTGCTATGGATGCACCTTCCTTAAGAAGGGCGGGTTGGGAAACGGCCAGTGCCAATGACAAACCTGTGGTTGAGGTCTGCTATTTTGGACCCAGGAGTGGATCAAAAGGGGGAAGGCCCACAGTGCCCTGAAGCCCCACCAGTGCCACCCATTGGCTTTGGGGCAGGGCAATGCCAACCGTGTGTGCCAACCGTGTGCCTTTCTGTATTCCCATGTGACTATGCAACCTGGGGTTTCTAGCAAGTGGAGACTCAAGCCACCCGAACCAAGTTTTGCCAGTTGACTATATTTAATGTTGTATTATTCCATTGTCAAAAAAGCTTATCTGAAAGTAGAACAGACCGCTTCAAGGAGACATGGATTTTTTTTGCATTCAGAAAGGTGTGTCTCGCATTAAAAAAAGACTCTGTCAGTTGCATTAATTTTAATTTGGTGAGCTGCTGACAGAGCCCCTTTCTTTCGTCTTTTTAACCTTCATGAACTGGTATTTCTCGTAGTAGTAAACACTTGTGAAAATAGGGGTTTTTGGTCACATTGCCTATCGCAATCTAAGTCTCTGAGGTTGTAAAGAATAATGAGTAGGTTATATTGCTAGTTATATGAAGTGGACATAGGAATATAGGAAGCTGCCTTATACCAAGTCAAACCATTGGTCCATCTAGCTCAGTATTGTCCACACTGACTGGCAACAGCTCTCCAGGTTGTAGGCAGGAGTCTCTTCCAGCTCTACCTGGAGATGCTGGTGATTGAACCTGGGACCTTCTACATCCAAGGCAGATGCTCTATAGCCTTTCCCTGAAGGGACAAAGAAGAATGAATGATTTGTCTGGAAGAGTGTATTTTGGCTGATAAAGCTTCTTGTACACCTTCTGATGTTCCATCTTCTATACAACCTTTTCAGGATAGGAGCTCTACCACTGAAATGTGGCTTGTGCCCATTGATCAGAATCACTAGGACATTAGGAGAACGGCCTCAGCTCAGTAGTACAGTACATGCTTTGCATACAAAAGGTCCCAGATTCAGTCTCTGACATCTCCAGGTCAGGACTCCCTTTCTGAAACCTTGGAGAGCTGCTATCAATCAGCATAGACAATAATGAGTTAGATGGACTTAATGCTCTCACTTGGTTTAAGACGGTGTCCTATGCTTCCTTCACCCCTTGCTTGTGAGAGGCTTCTGTTAGTCACTGCTAGAAATGGAATGCTGGACTTTTGATCTTATCTAGCTAGGGTTTTTTTTATGTTCTTATTCTGAAATTGTACCTGCTTCCTTTTTTTTTAACTTGCAGACTCCTGCTAGTGTTGCTTAAGAACATAGTTACCATGACCAAACAAAATCTTTACAACCAAGGTGTAATAATTCTTTTAAAAGTCTCTAGTAAAGAGCTGCCATTTTAAACAGCCATTGCATAACCTACTGCTAATAATGTTTAGCAGATTACAGGGATGTGTAGTGTCCTGAATAGCCTTCCCAAGGCACATATAAACTTGTGTGTGTGTGTCACTAAAACCTTATTTTACTGCTCTTGTACTCTGCAGAACCAAGAATATGCTCTAGACTTGCATAATGTCTTGATTTAATGGAGTAAATTACATCCTTTTATTAGAGGGCAGAATGTTTGGCAATAGCATTAGCACAGTAGAATTGGCTAAATTTCCCTTTTAAGAAACAAAAACAAAACAATCTTTGTAAACTGTCCAACACGAAAATGTGATTTTCCTCCCTGCTGCAGATCAACAGTTACTTAGTCAAATGTAGTATGATCAGCTTTGCAATTCTTTGTTAAAAGCCCAAAGATTCTTCCAGATGTTGTCCTCTGCAAAAATTGCTAATGTCATTCATTCATTGGCGATCACTCGTGGCCGAGTAAGATTGTCTTCCAGGGTAAGGTCTTTAACAGTGGGTCCGTAAGTGACTGTGGAGGCCAATTCTGGATCCACACAGCCTCCCACAGTGAGGACATAGGTTTCCAGATGGAAGATGGTCACGATGAGGATTTGCTTGACGTGCCTTCCGCTTAGCTCGTTTGTCCCTTTCGCCCTGTACTCGTGCTTCTTCAAAGTCCATAGAACCTTTGATAATGGCTGGCCTCCAATTGGGACGCTCATGGGCCAAGGCTTCCCAGTTCTCGATGCTTATGTTACATTTTTTTAGATTAGCTTTGAGAATGACTAGTGGTATCTATGTGTGAAAACACAAGAGCCCTGTTGGTTCAAACTGAAGGTGTGTCCAGTCCAGTATGCAGCATCCATCTTATCAGAATCCCTGGCCAGATGCTTCTGGGAAGCCCCACAACAGGGCATTTATGTAATAAAGTTTCAAGATGCTGGTACTTCTGGTTTTGATCCTGGAGGCACCAGCTGTCATAGCCAATAGCTAATGATAGAAGATGTCAAAAGCCAAGCTTCCAAAGGTTGTGCAGAAAGGAACTGATGAAATTGTTGACAGTCAAGAAAGCCATAACAGGTGACCTCCACAGACGGTGAACCCTTTCAAAACTAGAGCACCCTTCATGTGTTTATCATGTGAAGAGGCTCCACACATTTATTTATTTATTTAATAAATATAAAAATCTATACCCCACTTTTCCCTTTCAAAAAAGAGTTGCTCAAAGTGGCTTACAAAACATAAAAACATATAAAATTAACAACATCCCATTATTTTTTTAAAAATAGAATTGGCAGACTAAAAGCAGCATCAAGGAACCCCAGAATATAAGGAGCCAAAATTAAAAACAAATGGACCATTTCCAGCGCAGCAGCTCTGCCGGCTTAAGGGGCTTCTCTGCATGCAGTAGAACTTCCCCTCCCTCCCTTCCTCTCCCATCCGCTCAAGCCATAGAGCAGATTTGGGGGCATGCAGGGGAAGGAAAGGATACAGAAGCCCCATTGCTCTGGTGCAGCACTAGATGCAACCCCCCCCAAATCGAATTAAACACCAGCAGAAACAAAAGCTTGTTTAAAATATTTTATTTATATTTGTTGCTTAATAGTTTGGAAATCTATATTTACTTGCCTTTGCATGTAAAGGTCTAAGCACATCTCAGGGATGAGACCAGAAGTGCAGCCCCACTGATCTTTAATTGCATGGAGCCCCTTCACACAATTAACATATGAAAGGGCCTCAGATAATGCCATGATCACAAAATTACCTTCAAATTCAGAAGTTGGAATTCTGCTTGGCTAATATAGCCCAATCTTCTGTATGTTTATTCAGAAGCAAACTCCACTTGGTTCAATGGGGCTTGCTCTCAAATAGGTGTGAATGGGATTGTAGCCTTCGTGCATCAGATTTCCTTCAGCTCTGTTTTAAGTAATGAGAAACTGTCAGGTTTTTATATCACTGTGCGAAGTGTAGGGATGGGCTGAATTTGTCTTTAGCACTAGGTTTTGCAATGGTCCGCATATTCTCCGTCTTTGTGGAGTGACCCTGTTTGCTCTGAACTTCAGTCGCTTTCTCCTGACACCATCCCCCCCCCCAGAATATATTGTTCTTTTATTGATTTTACTCACAGCACAGCATAACACAGCAGTACAGGTCTCTTGCTCCTTCTCTGTCACCCCCACCACTTGAATAATCCAAACTCCAAGCTAGAGGAAGCAAGCCAACTCTCACCCATGTTGACTCTTGGCTTGCCTATGAGGAGGGTGGGGGGCACTGAAAGCTGCTTTCCTCTTTTCCTTTCCCAAAGTAATACAGCCAGTTTCTGCCTGCTAATGTGAAGACAGACCAGCCTCAGTCACAGATGAGAAGGAGGAGGTGATGGCAAAACTGCTTTCCTTTCCTTTATCAATATTATCTTTCAAAGTATTGATATTTTAAAAGAAAACATCAATATTAATAACAATATTTTTAGAGAAGGGAAAAATTGGACCAATAAAAGCAGCAGATAGCGGACAAAGAACAAACTCAAATTGATACTGCCTGTTAGCTGGTGCCACTTTGAAAGCATTCTGTCAACCTAATGGATCCCATCCTTAGCCTAGTGGTACCCTGATTTAAAAGATTGGTACATCCTATACTTTGGCTGTGGTCCTGATAAGACTAAGCAGTGGCTGTGCCAGGATGCCTTCGTGTGTTTTTAAAGAAGGAACACTAATTTTAGTGCACTTTTTGCTGTGGAATACTTCTATTTACCTCTTTGCACTTCTATTGCAAAGCTGGCAGTTTTAGGACAATGGGTAGCCCATCACTGAGGACACCTCCCTCGTGTGATGAAGATTTTTGGGTTTTTTTGTAAATCTGATATGACTTGGTCTGCTATTCTCAAAAAGTGTTTTGCTTGCAGCCTATCTTTTTTTAAAATACCAATCCATACTATATTTCATTATAGGTGTTTTATCTGTTGCATCCTCAGACTGCAGCTAACCCACGTTTTTTGCTACTTCTTTCCATATAAGCACCTACAGCTCAACAAGAAGCAGAAACCTGTTTTGCAGGCTTCTGTACATCAGTATGTGGAGAGGGGTGTGGAAAGTTTGCTGTAATTAAAGTCCTTATGCCGTTCCTTTGCATTTGTTCTGGAAAGTACAGGTAGTTTTATTAGTAAATGCTTGCTGGCATTTATTTACCCATTCTGTTTATATTCCACCTTTCTTCCAGGGAGCTCAAGGTGACACACACAGGGTTCTCATGCAGGTTCCTATCTAGACATTGACTGGGCCCATTCATCAGAGGGGAAGGATAGAGTGACCACTTATTCCAGGGGTGTGGAACATGCGGACCTCCAGATATTGGTGGACTACATCTCCCATCATCCCTGACTATTGGCCATGCTGGCTGGGGCTGATGGGAGTTGGAGTCCAACAACAACTGAAAGGCCAGAGGTTCCCCACCCTTGACTTTTTATGCATTGCTGAAAAAGAGGAAACACATAACCAAAAAAGAGGGCAAAAGATCTGCATAAAGTTTTAATATACTAATTTTATATGTATATATGCAAAATTAGAAATAATTGCAATAATTTGAATATAATACACCCCACCCTTGGGGTGGGGAGATTGTATTAACTGCTGGTAAGGATCATCAAGGCCCCTGCTTTCTCTTCTTATAGGTCTTTCTCTTTAAACTGGACTGGGACCAGACAATCTGTCAAATAGATAGTTCCACAGAGAACTGACAGCGCTTGAAATAGAGGGCTGTCCTCTATAAAATTAGACTTGGGAGAAAAGAGGACTGGTTTATCCTGGAGAGCTAGTTTGTAGCTAATGTTGCAGCTAAATGCTAGCAACCCACTGCACTTCCTGCAGAGGGCACAAGACTTTTCACACGATTCATCTATCTGGCTGCCCTGTTTCATCATATGATGACATGGCAGCTGCTATTGCTAGGTTCTGCAGTGCTCCCTTGCCATAGAGATGCAGCTTCCCTTGGTTCAAGGGACTGGTATACTCCCAGAACTGACATTTTGGCTGATTGTTTTGTCAAGAAATAAACAAAAAATCAGTCCATTAGCATAACCATAAGGCATATTTATGAAGTGGGACAGTCAGGGAGCAGCATGTGCTATGAATCTCAAGAAAGAGTTGCTATAGCTGTCTGAAGAAAGTTCTTGAAATCTATAGCCTGCTATTCATCTACTCTTTTTTTAAAAAAAAAAAAGGAGGAGGAGGGAAACAAGCTACTAAAACTATACAGATACAGGGACGGAATACAAACGAGAGAGAAATTGATTGGATATTAAGCATCTGCTAGATCCCATCTGTTCTGTGCCATCTCTCTTCCCCTTCCAAACAGGAAGAAAATAATTTAATTAAATATAACTTCAGCTTAGCTGAAGCACATTTATCTCAACTCTTAAAATACAAGCTATTTCTTTATTACGCTTATATCTGCCACCACCACCCCATTATGCGGTTAGTATCCACATAATAACCCTGTGAGGTAGGTTAGGTGAGAGACTGGCCCAAGATCACCCAGAGAGCTTCATGGCTATGAGTGGGGATTTGTACCTCAGCTTTCCCAGTCTTAGTTTAACATGTTAACTCTTAACACCATGCTGGCTTTCTATTTTGAGTTTTCCCACCCCCCCATTTTGACCAAGGATGACCAAGAGCTTTAAAAATATATGTACTTATATTTGTGGAGAATCTAAAGAATATGTCCTCTGATTCAATAAGAGTTGTCCATATGTACTGCACTGACCTCTCCACAGCCTCACCCATTCCCCACACCCCCTCTCTCTCCCAGTAAGCAACAGCAACCCATCTGCTGGGAAGCTAGAGTGGTGGCTCTGCCCTGCCTAGTAAGCTGCTTTGCATGTACAGTTGATGTAGAGGCACATTATGACGTGGACAAAAGGCCTATTTCAGAAAATGCCAGAAAATGCATTTATTTATTTCTATTCCACCCTTCTATCCTACAACAGGGCACTTAAGGTGGCTCACAATAAAATCATGTAAAATGTAAATGTACTGCCTTCAAGTCGATTCCGACTTATGTCGACCCTATGAATAGGGTTTTCATGAGGCTGAGAGGCAATGACTGGCTCAAGGTCACCCAGTGAGCTTCATGGCTATGTGGGGATTTGAACCCTGGTCTCCCAGGTCGTAGTATAAAAAATGGTTGAGAAATACAGGGGAGGTAAAACTAAAAAGGGGAAAAAATAAAATCAGTTTCAGGCTTTACCTTCAGTCTCTGTCAAAGGCTCTCTAGAACAAGATGGTATTCAGAAGTCTCCAGAAAACCATTAGGGAGGGAGCAGAGCGGGCTTCTTGGGGTAGGATATTCCAAAGCTTGGGGGCCATGGCTGAAAAGGCTCTCTCCTGGGTGCCTTCAAGTCTGACGTCCTTCATTCTAGGCACACAGAGGTGACTAGGGGCAGCTGATCTTATATCACGGGCAGGTACATATGGGCGTAAGCGGTCCCTCAGGTACATTGGTCCAAGGCCGTTTAGGGCTTAAAGGTCAAAACCAGCACTTTGAATTGGGCCCGGAAACAAATTGGGAGCCAGTGGAGTCGATAAAGCACAGGGGTGATATGCTTCCTGCGCCGGGCTCCAGTTAACACTCTGGCTGCTGCATTTTGAACCAACTGCAATTTCTGCACCATTTTCAAAGACAGCCCCAATTGTCAACAATGCATGTGTCACTGTGGCCAAGTCAACTGCTTCTAGGAACAGGTGCAGCTGATAGACCAGTGTGAGTTAGCCAAAAGCACTCCTGGCTACTGCAGCCACCTGCTATTCAAGCAGCAGGGCAGGATTCAGGAGGACTCCTAAACTGCAAACTCGCTCTTTCAAAGGAACTGCAACCCTATCCAGAACAGGTTGTAGCCCTATTCCTGGCACAGTTTTCCCCTTGACCAGCAACAGTTCTGTCTTATCTGGATTAACTTTCAGTTTGTTAGCTTACATCTAGCCCTTCACAGCATCCAGGCACCAATTTAGGATAAGCACTCTCCCTGAAATCAGATGGTAGGGAGAGACAGCGTTGTGTGTTATCAGCATACTGATGACATTGTACTCCAAATCTCCCAGCAGTTTTACATAGACGTTAAAGAGCATAGGAGAAAGAATGGAACCCTGTAGGACCCAATGGGCCAGCGGCCAGGGGGTTGAGCAGTAGTCTCTCAGCACCACTTTCTAGGACCTGTCCACCAGGTAGGACCGGAGCCACCATAGAACGATGCCTCGCAATCCCATCCCAGCTAGATGGCCCAAAAGGATACCATGGTAGATGATATCGAAAGCAGCCGAGAGGTCCAGCAGCACCAACAGAGATGCATTTCCCATCTGATGCCCAGCATAGGTCATCAAGTGGGGTGGCCACTGCAGTTTCTGCCCCATGAACAGGCCTGAAGCCTGAATGGAAAGGGTCTAGACAATCCGATTCATCCAAGAAAGCTTGGAGCTGAGCTGCCATTACCCTCTCAATCACCTTGTCCAAAAAGGCTAGAATAGAGAAGTTGTTAAGATCCTCAGGATCTAACGAAGGCTTCTTTAGCAGAGGTCTTATAACAGCCTCCTTCAACAATGTTGGCATAGAACCTTCCCTTAGGGAGGTATTAATTAAATATGCCAGCTACTCCCACTCTGGCAGATTTGATTGAGTGGATTCACTAGAAGAGACAATAATGCTGGGAAAAACAAGGGAGTAGAAAAAGAGGAAGGCCAAACAAGAGATGGGTTGATTCTATAAAGGAAGCCACAAATCTGAACTTACAAGATCTGAACAGGGTGGTTTATGACAGTTGCTATTACTGATTCATAGGGTCACCATAAGTTGTGATCGACTTGAAGGCACATAACAAGAAGAAGAAGAGTGGATTGGAGCCATAACATTGCATATCAGAGAAATACAAGGAATCCTGAAGGTTTCACCAGTCAACACATTTGTAGCTTGATCTATTCATGTTAATTTGGATATAAGTACCACTGTCTTGTTGTTGTTGTTGTTGTTATGTGCCTTCAAGTCGATTACGACTTATGACGATCCTATGAATCAGCAACCTCCAAGAGCATCTGTCGTGAACCACCCTGTTCAGATCTTGTAAGCCTGGTCAGCACTGCAGCCTTAACTTTTTATATTTGCTACTTTAGAGACCCTGCCCAGAGAGGGACCCTACAGTTTCCTCCAAAGCTCTTAGTTTCCTATGGACTTCTAGTAAACCGCAGGTGGATTGAGAAATTTGTCACAATTATGAGCTTGAATTCTTAATACATAATTGATCTTTAATATGTTATCATAGAACCCTTTGATTGATCTGATTACTGCAAGAAATTGTTGATGCTGGATTTTAAAGCATTTTACATTTTGACAGTGAACTTAGGTTTTCTGTTCTGACCTAAAACATCTTGCCTGATACTTCTCTATAAAATATAGTGAGAATCAGATGACAGCTAAATAAATATAGTTATGTTATGTTGTAGAAACCTATCTAAATTTACATCCATATTTAGTTGACTTCATTCATATAAAAAATGTAGCATGTGTAAGAATGCCAAAACCTACTTAATCTGTAAGCAGCATTTTTGTTTTATGCATGAAATTAGATTTTAAATTAGCAGAACGAGATAAACAGTGAGCAAGTTATTTGTCCATAAACGATCCCAAGACACACATGCTATCAGAGTTTTTGATGATGCATTTATTTAGGTTTATATTTATTTGGTTTGGTTTGAAGTATCCACCGAAACTTTGCATGCAGGCCTATCATTTATTTATATCTATATATCTTATATAAATTTTATTTCATATAAATTTACACATGAATATATAAAATCATAAGTAATCATCCATAGCAAAAACTAATCCAGATTTTGAGAACTTTGCATCTAATTGAGTCACATTTTCTCTTAACTGCCCTTTAATTTCAATCTAGTTCATTACTCCTAAAACAGGATCTTTACTATAATACTAAAAAATTTAAAAATCCCAACAGTGCTTTTAAACATTCTTTTCTCCCTATTCTTCATCCATTAAGTTAAATTTGCAAGACTTCTCAAGATGCACAAGGGACCACCCTACAGTGAAAAAAGTTGGGCTTTTTAACAGCAGTGTTGTTGATGTTAAGTTCTTTGCACAGGGTCATAAGAACATTGTTCCATTACTAGAAATAGAAATATGAGTCTTCTGACTTCCTTCTTCTCCTCTGCTTTAACCACAAAACCCCATTTCCCCTTGTTGCTCAAAACGTATTCAATTAAAACACTTAACATTTTTCTGTAAGTGTGGCTATGGAATTTTATATTCCCTGCTATCTAATCTTGCGTTAACTGCATTGGACATTACATTCACTGTGTAATATTATGTGTTCACTCCAGGGCTTTGTGTGTGTGTGTGTGTGTGTGTGTGTGTCAGTACTCACCAGTATGGAGTACCAGCACCTCATTTTTTTTGCTGCCCATGCCAGCCCTTTTGTGCTGGCACCCACAGTACTTTTAGCAAGATGTGAATACCAGCACCTCATTTTTTATATATATAGAAAAAGCACTGGTTCACTCAATTGTTGTTCTACATTGTAAATAAAAAGAGGACAGTCCACAATGTGCTCTTGGTATTTCTTTTTTAAAAAAATAAAAAAAAATCTAATTTATATTTAGTGCTAGAACCTCTCCTCATCAGAAACAGTTTCCTGATTAAGTAGTTAATCCTCCAGAGCTCTGTAGCTATCTCATTACCTCATAATGCCTGTATCCATGTATGACATGCTGGCAACTTAAGAATACCACAAGTTAATCCATTGGTTCATAAACCAGTTTGCTTAGAACTAAATTACATGGAGATGAGGCAACATGTTACATCCCATTGATTTCAGTAGAAGGACACATGCTTTAAATCATCCCATTAAAACAAATAGTACTAAAGTGACTAAGTTTGGCTGAATTGTATACCATGTATGTATGTTGTTTTGATCATTAGATAAGATCTCATTTTCATGCAGTTGTTTCAGGAGTGGGTGTGGAAGAACATTTATTGGCATGGAAGTCAAGCTGAAATCCATAGGATTTCTTTCCAAGTAAACATGTCTAGCGTTATATTGTAATTATTATAGGGCTTTTCACTAGTGTTTCTCCATGTGTTCAGTAAATGCATGGAGTGGGCAAGGCTGTGCCTGTTGGTGACATCCTTAACACAAACATGCATGCCAGCTGCAGCTCAATTTCCGCAAGGTGAAGGCTCCTCCACATGTTCATGAACCCTGCACAATTGAGGTTCAGAATGTGTAGAGGAGCTTATTTGCATGCAGCTGCCTGTACATGGATTCTCCATCCTGACCTTCTGCTATACAGGCAAAGGTCAGGGGTCAGTCGTGGAGACAGAGCCATCAGGTGTTGTTTGACTCTTCCTTCCATGCATTTATGAGCACATAGAAGAGAACTTCTGAAAGAGGCTTACATGTCTTAACTTTGAGGTTCACTTTATAGAACTCCAACAAGATGGTCGACACTGGAAGGCAGGACAACCACAGAAGGGTCAGATGAACTTAACTATGCACTTAACAGCAGCTCCGCTGACAGGAATTTCTCATTTTATCCTGTCCCACCTAACCAGTGACCTCACAACCAAGATGTTCCTTTCCATTCCATCACACTTGAAAAGGATTGTATTTGCAACTCTTTTGTAATTGTAGTGCTGTTTCCCCAATTTCTGGAATTCCTTTCACACTGCCGGATCTGTTGCGTTAAGGAACAATGGCTTTTTCAGACGATATACCGGCATACTGACACTTCTTTAGTATCCGCCAGGACTTAGACTCCAGTGTTATAGTAGGTAAATCAAGCGAGATCCAGAGCACAGCCTTGTCCTGATTTCTTGGATGAGTTTCAGTTGGTACAGTTGAGGATGTTGACAAGGTGCTTGGACAGGTTCATGCAACCACTTCTGTGCTGGATCCTTGCCCTTCTTGGCTAATAAAAGCTAGCAGGGATGGAACAGCTGGCTGGGCCAGGGAAGTGATTAATGCCTCTCTGCAAGAGGGAGTGGTCGCTGCCTGCCTGAAAGAGGTGGTAGTGAGACCACTCCTGAAGAGACCCTCCCTGGACCCAGAAAATCTTAATAACTATAGGTCGGTGGCAAATGTTCCATTCCTGAGCAAGGTCCTTGAATGAGTGGTTGCAGGCCAGCTCCAGACATTCTTGGATCAGACCAATTATCTGGATCCATTTCAGTCGGGTGTCAGGCCTGGTTTTGGCATGGAAACAGCCTTGGTCACGCTGTATGATGACCTCAGCTGGGAGGGAGACAGGGGGAGTGTGACCCTGTTGATTCTCCTTAGCTTTCGATACCATCAACCATGGTATCCTTTCGGGAAGACTGGCTGAGTTGGGAGTGGGAGGGACTGCATGGTGGTGGTTCTGCTCCTACTTGGCGGGTTGGCTCCAGAAGGTGGTGCTTGGGGAGCATTGCTTGGCACCCTGGATTCTCCAGTATGGGGTTACGCAGTGGTCAGTTCTGTCCCCCATGCTGTTCAACATCTACATGAAACCATTGAGTGCGGTCATCCGGAGTTTTGGAGTGCATTGCCATCAGTATGCTGATGACAAGCAGCTCTGTTTCTCCTTTTCATCTTTTTCAGGTGAGGCTGTCAATGTGCTGAACTGATGCCTGGCTGTGACAATGGACTGGATGAGGGCTAATAAACTGAGGCTCAATCCAGACAAGACTGAGATGGTGTTAGTGGGGGTGGTTCTTTGACTGGATGGCGGATGTCCAACCTGTCCTGGATGGGGTTGCACTCCCCCTGAAGGAGCAGGTTCGTAGCTTGGGGGTTCTCCTAGAACCATCTCTGTCACTCTGTTCAGGTAGCCTCGCTGGCATGGAGTCAATCCCTGACCAGTTATACACATGCACACTGTAGTTCCCACACAATTCACTGCATGAGTTAGCATGGGCTTTTAAAAAAAAATTCTGCTAGTGTATACCAATATACTGGTAGTTCCTCAGCAGTGAAACTTCTTTAAAAAATGGAGTATAGTTTTATAAACTATTATTTAGCTCTATCTTTAGGATTTCATTGTTTTAAAAACAACAGTCCAAAACATATTAATCCACCTGAGGAGACAGAGGCAGAAACTGAGAGATTTGATCCTCCTTTCTGTGAGAAAACATTTTTTGAGGAGACATGCCCTTGTTAGGCAGATGCAAAGGTGGGCCAGAAATAAAGTTCCTTCAGTGACAAATCTTGTTGCCCTCAAAGCTCTAAAACGAGGCTCTGTTGAAAGATCTCTCTCCCTTTAGCATCTGACATAATTTTTGTGAGGTATCTGGACATGGGGAGGAGGAGGAGAAAGGAGAATCTGCTACCTGTGCCTGTGCTGGAATACCAGTACAATTTTCATCAGGCAAAAAACATAAACGGGTAAAAAAATGATGCACACCTAAAAGGCAGGAATGCATTCCATTGCATGCTGGGATGCATGTCAAATGAGCAGCTGCAGCTAGCACAAAACAATGTCCAGGTTCCCAAGCATGCAAACGGATTACTTCTGGAATCGTTATCCCGGAAATGAATGCTACACTTCCACTGTATTCCCAGAACTAACTGTTATATCATGTGAAAGATCAAATAAAATGCACAAATTACCAGATAAGAAATTGTTGGAATGTTGAAATGAAGTGCAGTCTGAAACCAGCCTATAAAGCAGGATATAAGCATTCTAAATAAATCAGCAAATAGGGCATATGTAACTTGAAAGGATTCAAACTAGCATTTAGGATCTGACACTATTTAGGAGCTGCAGAAGGCCTCATTTATGGATTGATATTCCCATCTGTTTCCTACATGCTCATAATGCACTTGTGGCCAGTTCTAACAAGATTCTTTGTTTGCCAATATGGAGGCTAATGTGCACAGATGTGAAAGGAGAATCCGGAGTTGTACAACGTACACAATAGGAACATGGAATGTGAGAAGCATGAACCAGGGAAAGTTAGAAATTGTCAAGCAAGAAATGGAACGTATCAACATTGCAATACTTGGCGTGAGTGAATTAAAATGGGACATTTTCAATCAGGCAACTACAAAATATTTTATGCAGGAAATGAGAAATTAAGAAGAAATGGGGTTGCTTTAATAGTGAGGAGTGATGTAGCAAAAGCAATTAGAAGCTATAACTCAAGATCTGACAGAGTGATATCAATGAGATTTAATGGGAAACCTATTATCATACGCTCCAACGCCAAACACAGAAGAAGAGGAATTAGAGAGATTTTACGCAGAGGTACAGGAAGAAATCGATCACACACTAAAACAAGATGTTCTGATGATCATGGGAGACTGGAATGCAAAAGTAGGGAGCAGAAAAAAACTAGAAATTGTGGGGAAATGGGGCTTAGGAGATAAGAAATTCTTTCTTAGGAGAAAGAATTATTGAATTCTGTGAAGAGCCCTAAAATTAAAGGGAAATTTAAACGAAGAGTAGGGATGTTGAGTAATCAACAGGGGAACACACTGAGTGATCAAGATAAAATAAAATGAAGATGGAAGCAATACAATGAAGAACTATATAAAAGAGATACAAGGATGACAGATTCATTCACAGAGGAACCGTATGATGAAGAACCAGAAATTTTAGAATGTGAGGTGAAAGCTGCTCTTAAAATACTTGGAAGAAACAAATCACCAGGAACAGATGGCATACCAGTAGAGTTGCTACAAGTTACTGAAACTAAATCTGTACAAATTTTGACAAAAAATTGTCAGCACATATGGAAAATTAAAAAATGGCCCACAGACTGGAAACATTCAATATATATCCCAATTCCAAAGAAAGGGGATCCCAGGGAATGCAGTAATTATCAAATGACTGCCTTAATATCCCATGCAAGTAAAGTAATGCTCAAGATTCTACAGCAAAGGGTCTTACCATATATGGAGTGAGAAATGCCAGAATTCTTTGAGAGTGTCAACAAGCATATAGATAGAGGTGATCCAGTGGACATAGTGTACTTAGACTTTCAAAAAGCGTTTGACAAGGTACCTCACCAAAGGCTTCTGAGGAAGCTTAGCAGTCATGGAATAAGAGGAGAGGTCCTCTTGTGGATAAGGAATTGGTTAAGAAGCAGAAAGCAGAGAGTAGGAATAAACGGACAGTTCTCCCAATGGAGGGCTGTAGAAAGTGGAGTCCCTCAAGGATCGGTATTGGGACCTGTACTTTTCAACTTGTTCATTAATGACCTAGAATTAGGAGTGAGCAGTGAAGTGGCCAAGTTTGCTGACGACACTAAATTGTTCAGGGTTGTTAAAACAAAAAGGGATTGCGAAGAGCTCCAAAAAGACCTCTCCAAACTGAGTGAATGGGCGGAAAAATGGCAAATGCAATTCAATATAAACAAGTGTAAAATTATGCATATTGGAGCAAAAAATCTTCATTTCACATATACGCTCACGGGGTCTGAACTGGCGGTGACCGACCAGGAGAGAGACCTCGGGGTTGTAGTGGACAGCACGATGAAAATGTCGACCCAGTGTGCGGCAGCTGTGAAAAAGGCAAATTCCATGCTAGCGATAATTAGGAAAGGTATTGAAAATAAAACAGCCGATATCATCATGCCATTGTATAAATCTATGGTGCGGCCGCATTTGGAATACTGTGTACAGTTCTGGTCACCTCATCTCAAAAAGGATATTCTAGAGTTGGAAAAGGTTCAGAAGAGGGCAACCAGAATGATCAAGGGGATGGAGCGACTCCCTTACGAGGAAAGGTTGCAGCATTTGGGACTTTTTAGTTTAGAGAAAAGGCGGGTCAGAGGAGACATGATAGAAGTGTATAAAATTATGCATGGCAGTGAGAAAGTGGATAGAGAAAAGTTCTTCTCCCTCTCTCATAATACTAGAACTCGTGGACATTCAAAGAAGCTGAATGTTGGAAGATTCAGGACAGACAAAAGGAAGTACTTCTTTACTCAGCGCATAGTTAAACTATGGAATTTGCTCCCACAAGATGCAGTAATGGCCACCAGCTTGGGTGGCTTTAAAAGAAGATTAGACAAATTGATGGAGGACAGGGCTATCAATGGCTACTAGCTGTGATGGCTGTGCTCTGCCACCCTAGTCAGAGGCAGCATGCCTAGTCAGAGGCAGTCATTAACCAAAATGGAGACAACAATCAAGAAATCAGAAGAAGGCTAGGACGGGAGGGCAGCTATGAGAGAACTAGAAAAGATCCTCAAATGCAAAGATGTATCACTGAACACTAAAGTCAGGATCATTCAGACCATGGTATTCCCGATCTCTATGTATGGATGTGAAAGTTGGACAGTGAAAAAAGCAGATAAGAGAAAAATCAACTCCTTTGAAATGTGGTCTTGGAGGAGAGCTTTGTGCATACCATGGACTGTGAAAAAGACAAATAATTGGGTGTCAGAACAAATTAAACCATAACTATCACTAGAAGCTAAAATGATGAAACTGAGGTTATCATACTTTGGATACATACTGAGAAGACCTGATTCACTAGAAAAGACCATAATGCTGGGGAAAACGGAAGGGAGTAGAAAAAGAGGAAGGCCAAACAAGAGATGGACTGATTCCATAAAGGAATCCACAGACCTGAACTTACAAGATCCGAACAGGGTGGTTTATAACAAATGCAATTGGAGGTCGCTGATTGATAGGGTCGCCATAAGTCATAATTGACTTGAAGGCACATAACACACACACACATGGAGGTCAAAATACTGTTTTGTGTCCTGGCTCCCACCCAAAACACCACAGCAGGTGCACCACTCATAAGTAAAGAAATGATACTTTATTAAAGCAGATTAAAAGACTTGAGTGGCATGAAAAGAACCAGATAACAGTCCACGAGCTCTTACAGGCCATACGGTTAGCACAAATAAGTCCAGACTAGGAGCAAGGGCCAAGGTTCACAAGTTCAAGATCTGAAACAAGAATTTTAAGGATGCACAGTAGCTACAAAGTTGTTCCAACAAGTTTTCTCACTTACCCACTGAGCTTTAAGAAGAGGCGGAGATGCCCAACTGCTCGTGAGAATCCCTGTTTCTGCAGGACTTCCTGGCCTGAAGATAGGCACTGCATCTAGAAGGATATGTCTCCTTTTTTCTCTTGATGTGCCACCTCTTCCTGATAGACAGCACTGGGCCCGCCTCCACCTTTGAATCCTCCCGCTCTGTCGCATCAGACTGTGTCCCAGACCCCTCCTGCAGCAGAGAAGGGGCCTCAACAGCCTCTGACAGCCCCCTGTCCTCCATGGGTGGAGGAGAGGAAGCCTCTGGGACTGCTGCTTCAACAGCAGAAAGAGGTGCATCCAGAAGCAAGGGAGCTGCTCCTGGCTCTTCCGTTGTTTCATTCCCTTCTGCCTCCCATTCATCTTACTCTTACTCTAATGCCTGCCCCTGCTGGTCTGAATCAGAGTACTCAGAGAGAATCATGACATCCTGCTTTCCCCACTTCTTTGTGCAGCGATAAGTTCCATAGGGTGTATGCTTATGAGGGCTTGGTTTCCTTTGGAAGGTCACTGGAGACTAGGGATCTGGGCAGGGTGTGTGATTTAGCTTGCTTTTAAAGGCAATTTTTGCAAGGACATTTTTAATGCATTCTTCTGTGGAAATGTGGAGAACTGAACTTAAGGTTGGAAAAATGAGAAGGAGACAAACCAAAATCGACAAATTTGCCCAACCCTACTGGTGGCTATTCGTGTTTTGTAATATTTCAGATTATTTACAAATATACTGGTTGAGCATAGACAGAGGTACTGCTAAAATACACTGACAGCTAAATCCACTGACTCACATCTAATCTCAGGAGACACAGACACATGCACCTGCATCCCGATGCTGACTGAGCTCAAAAACCCAGTTCAGATCTCTCCCTCCCCAACTCAAAATGCAGTTTTTGTGGTTTCTTTTCATACAGAGACTTAGGTTAAGTAACCCTTAGCTAGGAATTGGGGGTGGGGACCTTTCAGGACTTTCAGTTTATTCCCTAGCCATTCAGAATTTATTTTATTTTTATTTATTTGTTTATTATTTTATTTATACCTCGCCCTTCCATCCAGCAGGAGCCCAGGGCGGCAAACAGAACACTAAAAACACATGAAAACACCATAAAAAGACCTTAAAATACAACAAAACAATGTTAAAAACATTTTAAAAAATGCATCCATTGGCAACCTCTCCAATAAAGGATGTGCCTGGGATCTGCCACTGACTATTATTTGCAGTCATTCTGGCTCCGTTAACCCTCTCCTGTACTATTATTCTTGCCAATCTCACAATAATACACATATATTACATCAGTTATGTGAGTTTAAAATGCACCAAAGGATAGGTGTAATGATATCTGGGGAACTGTTAAAATTTCTGCTGTGAAAGCAACTAGTGTTTTGCAAGCCCCTTAAATCATCTTGCTCATTCTCTTCTATACACATGGTGGTGTCTGTCTCAAGTGTCCCATTTCTCTTGTGAAAGCACATCCAATATGTGTTCTCCTGGAACCCAGTGCAGTAGTCTCTCTTTGTAGGAAGGCAGCAGCTATGAAATATTTTGTACCATGTTTTGCTAAGGCATTATCACAGCCCCTTGTTACTGATCATTTTCAGATGATAACCTTTTGAATTGTGCAAGCAAGTAAACCACACTTTTGTCATGCTTGGCAGAAGATTAATGTTGTAACTCAGATAAACAAAATGATAGAGAAGGAAAAGAGGTTTGGTTGATTATTTTCAAAGACTGAGAAAAAAAAATATTGATTGCATTTAGGTGCACATACATTGCATCCAGAGACAACGGAGACACAGAGCAATTGTATTTGAAACTTTTAAAATATGTTGTATGTAGCAGAGGAGGCCTGATACCGTAATGCAATTTCAGTTTGCATAAAAAAGGCCTGGAGAAAATAGCAATTTGCTCACAAGAAGGCATATCAACGTTGATTTCAGTTTGATTTTTGCCCTCTAAAACCAAGTCTGAATTTTGCCTAGGATCTTCAATAAGAAAGATAAACATAACTATTTTAAAGTTAAAAATAAGTTACATTAAACCTTCCTCTTCATAAGTTATATGAAGGCCTTCCTCTTTCAACAAGCCTTTTAAGTAGATACCAGTCTACATATGTATTGGAACTGTTTTAAAGATGCGTTTAAGATGTTTTGTTTTTTAAGATTTTTTAAAAGATGTTTTATTACTTGTTGTTTGCTATCTTGGGCTCCCTTTGGGAGGAAGGATGGGATTTACTACTACTACTACTACTGCTGCTGCTGCTGCTGCTGCTGCTGCTGCTGCTGCTGCTGCTACTACTACTACTACTACTACTAACAACAACAACAACAAAACAACAACAACAACAATCCTAATAATAATAATGGGCAGGAGAGAAGCAGATATAAATGTATTTTATTTAGAAAAATATAGGCTGCTTGCTAAAAAAAAAACTCTTAAGCAACGTACAATGTGCCAGCAATGCTATTTGGGAAGGGGACGATTAAGGTTCCAAGAGAAGCCAGAGGACCACAGTGGAGGAAGTGGCTAGAGTATAGAAAATGGCTGAGCAATCTGTATAATGCACCCTTCACCACATGGTCCCAGGGCAGAAATACATAGCATAAACAAATAATAGGAATAACACTTTTTAAAAATACACAACATCAGAAACATGATGCAGGCTTGATGAAGCATGTTTCATTTGTTAACAATTGAACAAAGTATGATTATTCCACAGTAAATGCCCAGTGTGAAAGCAGTTGATAAATATCTGGATCCAACACAAGAGCTGGTATCCAATGCTAGTCCTACTCAAAGCAGACCCATTGAAATTAATAGACATGGCTAACTTAGGTTCATTTATTTCAGTGGGCAGGATTTAGTTGAATATAACCCACTGTCTCCCCCATACCTGCATTCAGCATGACTCCCTCCTCCTCCTGGGAAACAGTTCAGGCTGTTTCTGAATTTAGTACTAGCACTGAGATGTGTACCCTTGAATTATTAAAGCTGGAGACTGTCTGTTTTGCTTCTTCAGGGAAAATGTTTGTTTCAGTAATGGACCTGAAAAAGGTTTGATGTCCGAAGCATTATAGAACTAACAGTAGCTAATTCAGTTAGTTCTATAACCACACTTGTTTCCTGTGGCTACTGTTCGAGTCATTCCAGTGTGGTGACTGAATCATTAAAGCAGAGAGGGCATGTTTCCTAAAAAGGAAACAGGCATCCCACTTCTCAAAGCACTTCACGTGAACTCGAGGAAATTAGCAGCCGTGAAGCACTTAGCTCGCACCTCCGAGTCCAGCCCATTAAAAAGCAGAATTGTCCTCTACCAAAGCCAATACAGCACGTGCCGTTTCTCATTCTGAAGAGGTCTGAAGAAATGTTCTACTCACAAATGAAAGGTAGGTCTAATTTGTGTTTCTAATGCAGAACAAAGATTACTTTTTATATATATTTAAACAAACATGTAAAGTTGTTATGCGCACTTACTTGGAAGTACATCAGGTTCGGGGAACCTGTAGCCTTCCAACATGGTCAATGGTCAGGGAGCCGTAGTTCAGCAACATTTAAAGTGCCACAAGTTTCCCATTGCTGGCGGAAGTCCTATTGAAATAGTGAGATGTACTTCCAAATAAACATGCACAGGATTAGGCTGCAACGTCATTATTTCTTCTATTTTCTGGACAAGGTTGAGACAAGGTGTGTGTGAGGTTCGTCCAGGATATCCAGCAAATTTGTCAGATGATAGGTTTAAACTCAACTCTCACTGTGCTTTTCAGTTTTTCAACTTTGAGACACTTTCTATATTGACATCTTCTAACCCCTGAATGTCCACCATAGAATACCTGCACATTGCTGAGGATTCTGGGAGTTTTCTGAAAGTTAATATGGGACAGTGGCCTGGTCTGTTAGGCTTCACATCAGCCTATGTGAACATAGGAACACTTCCCCATGGCTACCATTGGAGGACAAAATAACTTTTAAGGACATTTTCCAAGTCACATCTGGGAATCCCTGGGGCTCCCCAGAACAGTTTGAAAAGGCATTGCTCTTATCTCCACAGAGAACTCTGTTCCTCATCCCAGTATGTTTTCTAACGGCCACCATTGACAGTTGGTGCCACTGTTTCTGAAGAGAAGCATTCTAGGGTCTTGGAGTGAAGCTCTGCCTGCTTCCTGGGAAAGCTAAAGAGAGACCATCACGACAGCACACCTGCAGCTGAGATCTGCTCCTCATCAAGCCCAGCCTATACTGCAGTGCTTCTTTAAAAGATAAACATTATCACCGGGGGGAGGGGGGGCTGGCAAAATGCAATGCCCTTTGGATCACATTTTGGAATAGTTGTTCACCTGTGGTATAAGTGTATATATTTTTATGTTCATGCTTTTATTTTTTATGTTTTACAATGTCATTTTCACTTCATTTGGCCTCTTTTATCCCACATACCATTTGGGGACTTGGTTGCTAACATTTGGGGGGCAGACAGTGAGGAATGCTTTAAGCCACTCTGTGTCTGTAGGAAAGAGCAGGATACACTGTAAATCAAATATATAAATAAATATCAGACAAATCTTAATGGTTTATTATTATTTATTTAAGACATTTATATACTACTTTTCAGGCAGACTTCACAAAGTGGTTTACGCATGATTATTACAATAAGTAATGATTTTTTTAAAGTTACAATAAAATGGAAAATACAGCTTGTTTAAGAAGACTCTGTTATAGCTTCTTTTCCTCTCCCCTTGGGTCAAGATGGTTCTCTTAAAATAGTTCCATAAAAAGCACTAAATTATTTCTTCTGGAAGCACTTACAGATACATAAGGTATTGAAAATGCTATGTTTTAGAAAGATTTTAGCCTGGTAGTCTGATACACTGGTGTTATGTTGCAAGACATCATAGTAAAAGCATGATTTGAACCTTAACTCTGGGCAAAGATAGTAAGCCGCCCTGGGCTCCTACTGGGAGGAAGGGCGGGATAGAAATCTAATTAATTAATTAATAAGCAAGTTAGAAAGGAAGAACTAGCCTGTATGAAGGAAGAGATGGTAAGCACTCACATAGCTCATTGCTGAATCCCATCAAGCACTTGTTTAAAATATATACCACATAATTGTTTCCTTTAAAAATCTCTCCACTCTGATCACAATTTGTCACTAAGCCACAGACTCCCCTCACAATTATACAAAAGATATGGGTAGCCATGCCAATCTTTTGGGAATGGGGTTGGAGGAATAAAAAAATCACAGTAGAACAGGAGTTATGCTACCACAGAGCTGACCTCCTGGCAGCTGCATCACTGCCGCTCACCAGGACAGTGTGAGGGCACATTGGGAGAAGTGCCAGATTGGCTGTGCTTGTGTGCCTGAGCCACCCTAACCTCACAATTTCTCTGGCCCACCTTGATAAGCAGCTGTGACATTGCTGCAGGGAGGACAGCTTTGTGGGTCCACACTGCCAGCTACTCCTGCAGTGGGATAACTAAATGTAGAGGTGGGATAAATTCACCACCATCACTTTGGATCTCTGCAGAGTGAGGGAGAATATCAATGGCTTTTTGGGGGAAGGAAAGTGAATGCTGCAGCCCTTTTACGTCAAGGGTGGGCTTTTGATGAAGTAGCCAAGGGTTTTCTCTCCCCCACAAAAAAAGAAAGCTATGCCACCACCAGGGCTGTCGTGGAGTCAGAAGCAATTTTGGGTGGAGTTGGAAGCAATTTTGGGTGGAGTCAGAGTCGGTAGAAATGTACTGACTCTGACTTCAAAATAAAATTAACATTTTAATATTAATATTAATTTATTAATATTAATACATTGGTATACATTTGCCATTTATGAAGGAATCAGAGTCGGAGTCAGACAGTAGAAAAATTAATATACATTTGCCATTTATGAAGGAGTCTGAGTCGGAGGTGGACAGTAGAAAAATAGAGGAGTCGGAGTCGGACAGTAGAAAAATAAAGGAGTCGGAGTCGGAGTTGAAGGTTTGACATACCGACTCCACAGCCCTGGCCACCGCTACTCAAAATGGTGGTGTTGCTCTTTGTAAAAGTAGGTCAGAATGATTCATAGGAATGACACTAGATGGGGGAGGGGAGTCATCTCCCCTGTCCCCAAGGATGCCCTTGGGAACAATGCTACATCAACAAGTTGTGTTGTTCTGCATGGGACATTGTGGCTCACATTTTTAAAGGAAACAGTAGCCGGGCAACAGTCAAGCTGCTGTTTGGAGCAGCTGCTTAGCTTTTAAAATATTTTCCTTATAAAAAAAGAAGGGGAAATAGAAAAAATCTTGACTGCCTTGTCAAAATATAAATCAGCTGCTCACCCAAAAGTACTGTGATTTTGCCCCCAGAATAAATATTTGGGGAGGATTTTCAGGCCACCTCTACCCTGAAAGTGCTGAAAAAACTGCTAAAATACCACAAAACAGCAATCAAGCTTTCAAGATCTCTAGAACTCCTCTTTGGGCTAAATGTTAAGCAGAACAAGGGTGAGGAGGAGAAAAACGTGGACATGAAGTTGAAACCAGCAGTAGCTCATGAGGGGGACTTACGCACTCATGGGGGAGGGATGAGGTGAGTGCCAGTGAGGTCAGGAGGGCTCCTGTTTAGCAGTGTTGCCTCACCCCATCCCCATGAGCACAGCACCACTACCTCTCATGAGCTGGATCAAGCCCCAAACTGTTTACTTTGTAAGAGTCGTAAGATGGAATGCAGAAAGTGTAAGGCAGGTTTAATTAGATTAGTTACTTTCTACTATATGTCGGATAGTTTTTATATTAGCAAAGTTGGGGATTAATTTTAGTTGGAGTACTAAAATAAAGAAGCGAATAGAAATGAAATTGAGTAGTATTGCCTAATACTGTACTTGAAAATTACCAGAAAAATCTTTCTCTCTCTCACACACACACCCATACATTTTAATGTCTACATGTAGCAATCCATACATATAACAGATGTCTTGTTACTGACAAACTGAAACAAGTAGCACACACACACAATAAATTCCCAAACCAGCCTTCTGGATTTAGCCTTCCAGACTGATCCAGAAGTTAGTGAAGGCAAATGATGCATGTGGTGAAGACTAATCAAAAAGTAACTTCCCATTTGTTCAAGGCTATGGTCTGAAGGCACATGAAATCAGCACCCTGCAGGGTCAGGTCTGCTCAGTGCCTGGATGGGAGACTGCCTGGGAACCATATGTAAGCCGCCTTGGGTTTCTATCATGAAAAGAAAGGCTGGGGTATAAATGTAATAAATAATAATAAAGTAGTTTATTGGCATAAGATTAAAAAATATGCATTTCTAGAGGCTAGAGGCAAGCTGTGTATAATCTCGCAGATCACGTTGTTGATATTCAGACTGAGGCTACTCATACAATTATGAAAAATGAGTGTGTAATTACTCTTGACCCGTTGCCTCTCGGGTTTCCAGACTCACACTTTTTATAGTCCATGTGATCTAATGCTGCTCAGCTACATGGTATTTTGGGAAATCTCAAATTCTGTGCTGCGGATAGTTTTATAATATAATTATTTTGATTCTCCTGCCCCCTATTAAGCACCAACTGTGTACCAGGCATCATATGGGAAACCAAGTCAAGTGCCATAGTAAAATCATTAGTCACTGGCATTTATCTAGAGAAAAGAGTGAGGATGTCAAAGCTGGAAACTTGTTGTTGTCCTGCCCTTTATCTCTGGAGCTCAGAGTGGCACACAAGCTTCTTCCTCTGTCCAGCTTTTATCCTCATAATAATCCTGTGCAGTAGGTTAGGTTGAATGAGCTTCATGGGGATTTGAACCCGGATGTCCTCAGTACCAGTTTGTAGAGGAGTGAAGCCCCCCCAAACCCTGAAATATTAGGGGGTGAGAACCCAATTATTCCGTGAAATTTTCCATCATTTTCCCCAGACAAATTGGGCAAAAATGGGAAAAATCCATTTTTTCCAAATTTTTCCAGTTTTTTTCCTGGCCTTCACATCTCTATTAGTGTGACATTCTAGATGTTACGCTACAAGCTAGAACTGTAACGGCCTGAAACATTTATGTCTTCTACTATGAGGGAATAGA
Organism: Rhineura floridana; assembly: GCF_030035675.1. NCBI lineage: Eukaryota > Metazoa > Chordata > Lepidosauria > Squamata > Rhineuridae > Rhineura > Rhineura floridana. The sequence goes on from NC_084480.1 coordinate 291,575,671, forward strand.
AAAAGGAATGATGGATGAGAACAGATTTCCAACAGCTACTAGTAACAATGGCTGTGTGCTACCTCCAGTATAGGAAGCAGTATGTTTCTGAATACCAGTTGCTGGGAATCCCAAGTGTGGACAGTGCCATTGCACTGATGTCCTGCTTGCAATACCTTCCTATAGGTATTGGCTACTGTGAGAACAGGATGCTGGACTAGATGCGCCTTTGGTCTTCTTATGTTCATAGAATCATAGAACAGTAGAGTTGGAAGGGGCCTATAAGGCCATCAAGTCCAACCCCCTGCTCAATGCAGGAATCCAAATCAAAGCATTCCCAACAGATGGCTGTCCAGCTGCCTCTTGAATGCCTCCAGTGTTGGAGAGCCCACTACCTCTCTAGGTAATTGATTCCATTGTCGTATGGCTCTAACATTTAGGAGGTTTTTCCTGATGTCCAGTCAAAATCTGGCTTCCTGCAACTTGAGCCCATTATTCCGTGTCCTGCACTCTGGGACAATCGAGAAGAGATCCCGGCCCTCCTCTATGTGGCAACCTTTCATGTACTTGAAGAGTGCTATCATATCTCCCCTCAGTCTTCTCTTCTCCAGGCTAAACATGCCCAGTTCTTTCAGTCTCTCCTCATAGGGCTTTGTTTCCAGTCCCCTGATCATCCTTGTTGCCCTCCTCTGAAACCGTTCCAGTTTGTCTGCATCCTTCTTGAAGTGCGGAGACCAGAATTGGATGCATTATTCAAGATGAGGCCTAACCAGTGCTGAATAGAGGAGAACTAATACTTCACACGATTTGGAAACTATACTTCTGTTAATGCAGCCTAATATAGCATTTGCCTTTTTTGCAGCCACATCACACTGTTGGCTCATATTCAGCTTGTGATCAGTGACAATTCCAAGATCCTTCTCACATGTCGTATTGCTGAGCGAAGTATCCCCCATCTTATAACTGTGCATTTGGTCTCTTTTTCCTAAGTGTAGAACTTTGCATTTATCCCTGTTGAATTTCATTCTGTTGTTTATAGCCCAATGCTCCAGCCTATCAAGGTCCCTTTGAATTTTGTTTCTGCCTTCCACGGTATTAGCTATTCCCCCCCATTTTGTATCATCTGCAAATTTGATAAGCATGCTCTGTACCTCCAAGTTGTTAATAGAAATGTTGAAGAGCACTGGGTCCAGAACCGAGCCCTGTGGTACCCCACTCGTTACTTCCGCCCAGTTTGAGAAGGAACCATTGATAACCATTTGAGTATGATTCTGTAGCTAGCTGCAGTTCCACCTGATAGTTGTTCCATCCAGCCCACATTTAGCTAGTTTGCTAATCAGAATATCATGGGCACTTTGTCAAAAGCTGTGCTGAAGTCAAGATATATTATGTCCACAGCATTCCCACAGTCTACAAGAGAAGTTACCCGGTCAAAAAATGAGATAAGATTAGTTTGGCATGATTTGTTCTTCATAAATCCATGTTGGCTCCTAGTAATCATTGCATTGTTTTCAAGGTGCTTACAGATTGACTGCTTTATAATCTGCTCAAGAGTTTTTTGTTCTTAATTAACATTCACTAGGAGGTGAGTGGTGGCTGAAATCCTTTGCACATTTACTTGGGAGTAAGTCCCAATTGAACTCTGTAAGAAATGCCTATTATCAGGACAGGGTAAGGCAGCCCATCACAAGTAATTGATGTTTGGGTACCTTAAAGGGGAGAAAACTGTCAGTTTATTTCTATATTTCTATTATTTTATTTACCAAAATGGAGTGCTAGTCCCTGTGCTCTCCTAAATGTTGGGCTAGGTTGACATCTTAATTGAACTAACTTGAAAGTAAGTCCATTCGTATCATTGACACTTCTAAAAGGAAGAAGAGAGGATTCATGATATAATTAGTTTCAGCTGAACTATTATAAAAATTCTTCCTCTACTCTTTGGGGGAATTTTGGATGGAATGCTAGCCACAGGATTCCTGCCACAAAATGTTGTCCATTCAGGTACATCATTCACTCTACATGTTTGCACAGTGCTTTCTTCTTTTTGATATGGAAGCAATGTTCTTCAAAGTGGCATTTTGCCTATTGGCTAATACCTGGGGTTTTTTAAAAGTAGTATCACACAGATGTAAGTTACATAGTTGAATATGAATTATATATTTTTTTATTTTGTTGTATCATTGATCCTACAGAGATAGCAGACCTTTGGACTGTTTGACTATTATTATTATTTTTGTCTCAAGATAGCGTCCTAGATCCCTTAACAACCTCCTTTTGAACACTCTAGGAGTTCCCCAAATTCAAAGTTTACAAAACATTTGCTTTTAGGGAGGAGGGGAAGGAGTCCTAAAAGCCCATAAAAGCCCTTAAGCCTGTTTAAAGGATTTTCAGATTTCAGTCATTGATTTAAAATTTAAGAAAGCTGTATTGATTCTCTAAGGTGCTGGGAGGGAGGCGTTAAATCAGTCCCCTGAGTTGGGCCTTACCTACTTCTGGAATGTAGCATCATATACACTGGGGGAAGGACGTTTGGATCAGGGTGAGAGCCTGTGCAGTGAACTGAATGGTAGGAGAAAGTCGCCAGATGCCTTCAGAGTGAGAGTCTGTAACTGGCAGAAGGCTGGCCCTCCCTGGGTGTGAGACAGGAGGGGGAGTAGATGGGCCCTGTGTGAAAAAGCTTGATGGGTATGAATGTTCCCAATTCTCGCAGAGGCCTTCTGGGATAATTGGCTCCGGCAGGCTTTGTTGGTGGGCTTGTGTTTGGTCCATATCAGCTGTTTAGGAGGGGTTTTAGTACGGCGAAACATGTGTGATGCCACCCCAATTTCAGTGATCATGGGTAGAGGGAAATATAGCCATGGGGATGTGGTGAATTACCGTAGAAGACGAGGGCAAGGCTATTTGCACCTTGTTCCTTGCTGCCGCTCCTCTCATGGATGGGTTCCACGTTGCTCATCTGCTGTGCCCACTGGCCTGTGTGTGTTGTTGTTTAACACCAGATCGGTAGACAATAAGACCACTCTCATCCATGATTTGATTGTGGACAAAGGTGCCAATTTGGTGTGCATTACCAAGACCTGGGTGAGTGAGCTGAGAGGAGTTGATCTGACCCAGCTTTGCCCACCTGGATACTCAGTGCAACACCAGCACAGGCTACAGGGACGGAGGAGAGGCTGTGGTCTACAGAACTTCCATCTCTGTCACCAGGAAACCACTCTGTCTTGGAGCTGGCTGTGAGGGCCTGTACCTGGTGTTGGGCCGAGGAGACAGTAAACTAGGGCTGCTGCTGGTGTACCATCCACCCTGCTGCCCAGCAGCTTCTCTGACTGAGCTGGCGGAGGCCGTCTCGGCTGTAGTGTTGGAGGACCCCAGAACGATAGTGCTGGGTGACTTCAACGTTCATGCTGAGGCTGCCTCTAGTGTTCCGGCTCGGGACTTCATGGCCTCCATGACGACCATTGGGTTGTCTCAAGTTGTCACTGGCCTGACGCATAGGGTAGGACACATCCTCGACTTGGTTTTTGCTCCAGATGGAGGAAGGGGTGGTCTGGAGATAGGGGGGGTGGATGTCACCCCATTGTCATGGTCAGATCACTTCCTGGTGAAGTTCAAACTTATGGCTCCGATCCTTCCCTGCAGGGGTGGTGGACAGATTAAGATGGTATGCCCCCCGAGCCTAATGGAATCAGCTGGATTCCTGAATGCCCTGGGGGAGTTCCCAGTAGATAGAGCAGGTGACCCTGTTGAAGCCCTTATCACACTGTAGAATAGTGAGGCGCATCGGGCTCTTGACACGGTTGCCCCCGAGCGCCCTCTGTGGCATTGTGGAGCCCGGTCTGCACTTTGGTACACCAGTGAACTAAGGGCAATGAAACAGGCTGGATGGCGGCTAGAGCGCAAGTGGCAAAAGACGTGCTGTGAGGCTGATTGGGCACAAGTAAAACATCATAACCGTGCCTACTGTGTGGCGGTGAGGGCGGCAAAGAAGTCCCACTTCTCTGCCTCCATCGCATCCTCAAGTAGCCGTCCGGTGGAGCTTTTCTGTATTGTCAGGAGACTGTTGACATCAACTCCAGGAAATGGAGTTTTAGACCCTTCGGAGGCCCACTGTGAATTGTTTGCAAGGCACTTTGAGGGTAAAGTTGCTCGCCTCCGTAGCAGTCTTGATGTCCCCTCCACATCTACTGTAGTCCCCAATTTATTTATTTATTTATTTATTTGTTAAATTTTTATACCGCCCCACTAGCATAGCTCTCTGGGCGGTGTACAACAGAAACTATATACAATAAAATATACAATGAGGTGTCCAGTGCAAAGTCTGCTGCAATTTCTTGGGAATGGTTTCAGTTGATGCGGCCTGATGACGTGGACAAGGTGCTTGCGATAATGCGGCCAGCAACGTGTCCTCTCGACCCTTGCTCTTCTTGGCTTATTAAAGCTTGCCGAGGGGGTTTAACCGAGTGGATCCAGAGTGTGGTCAACACATTATTGTGGGAGTGAGAGTTCCAAGCACCTTGAAGGAGGCGGTGATCTGACCACTCCTGAAAAAGCCCACCCTGGACCCATTGATTTATGACAACTACTGACCGGTTGCAAATACCCCCTTTTTAGGGAAGGTGATTGAGAGGGTTGTGGCGCAGCAATTGCAAGTACTCTTTGATGAAACAGATTATCTTGACCCATACCAGTCTGGGTTCAGGCTTGGTTATGGGACTGAATCGGCCTTGGCTGCCCTGATGGATGACCTTTATTGGGAGAAGGACAGGGGGAGTGCTATTCTTACTTGACTCTCAGCGGCTTTTGACACCATTGACCGTGGTATCCTTCTGGGCCGACTTGGTGAGCTGGGTATTGGAGGAACTGTTTTACAGTGGTTCTGATCCTATCTCCAAGGTCGCTCTCAGAGAATAGCATTGGGTGACTGTCTTTTGGCCCCCTGGCAGTTGTGCTGTGGGGTGCTGCAGGGTACCATCTTGTCCCTCATGCAGTTTATCATCTATATGAAGCCCTTGGGAGCAGTCATCAGGAGATTTGGGGCAAGGTGTCAGCAGTATGCTGACGACACCCAGCTCTATTTCTCCGTAACATCTGTATCAGGAGAGGCCGTGCAAGCCCTGGACTGGTGCTTGGACTCGGTGGTGGGCTGGATGAAGGCCAATAAACTGAGTCTGAATCCTAGCAAGACGGAGGCGCTGTGGGTTGGTGGTTCCCAAGTTCTGATAATTGGTCAGTTCCCTGCTTTGGATAGGGTTGTACTCCCTCCGAAAGAGCAGGTCCGTAGTCTGGGGATGCTCCTGGATCCAACTTTGTCGCTAGAGGCCCAGGTGACCTCTGTGGCTAGGAGTGCCTTTTACCAGCTTCGGCTGATAAGACAGCTGCGGCCGTTTCTGGACCGAGATAGCCTGACCACTGTTGTCCATGCACTGGTAACCTCTAGGCTGGATTACTGTAATGCGCTGTATGTGGGGCTGCCCTTGATGATGGTCCGGAAGTGGCAGCTACTGCAAAATGCGGTGGTGAGACTGCTCATTGGGGCAGGGTATCATCAACATGTCACCCCGCTGCTGAAAGAACTGCACTGGCTGCCCATTTGCTACTGGGCCAAGTTCAAGGTTCTAGTTTTGGTGTATAAAGCCCTATACAGATCGGGACCAGGATACCTGAAAGACTGTCTTACCCCTTATATACCCAGTTGATCACTGAGCTCTGCAGGTGAGGGCCTCCTGCAGACACCATCTTATCAGGAGGTTTGTTCTGTAAAATATAGGAAATGGACGTTTAGTGTAGCGGCACCTACTCGGTGGAATTCCCTCCCCTTAAATATTAGGGAGGCGCCATCTCTGCTATCTTTTCGGCACCTTTTGAAGACTTTCTTCTTTCAACAAACCTTTTAAGTTGAGACCTATCCCAGTCTGTGTCTGTGTTAGAATTACTTTTAATATGTCTTTTAATATCTTTAACCCTTTTTTAAAAGATGTTTTTAAAGTTTTTAACATTGTTTTGTTTTAATGTATTTTAAGTTCTTTTTATGATGTTTTAAAGTGTTTTTAGTGTTTCTGTTTGCCGCCATGGGCTCCTGCTGGGAGGAAGGGCAGGATATAAATCAAACAATAAATAAATAAATTTGAAGATGAGGTGATTAACCCAATACACTTAATATGGGAATAACCCTTACTGGTCACTATTCCCATGTACTGACTTAGAAGTAAACCATACCGAGTATATTTTACATCTGAAATAAGTATGCATAGGATTTGGCTGATCTCCCATGCAACGCTTACCTGAGAATCAACCTCATTTAACTCAGTGGGGCTTACATCTTAGTTAAGATTGTATGCATAGGATTGCATGGTAAGTCCCACTGAATGCAGTAGAACTCAGTTTTCAATAAACATGCACAAGATCAAGCTGTAACTATTTTAGATGCAAAAATAAATACATAGAACTAACAGCATGTACCACTCAGTTCCTATGCAAGACACAGGGGCAGCAGTAAGCTTGATTATCTAAGCAATAACATCTGACAGGCATGACTTTTCTGCTTTTAGGCTTATTAGAATTCATAAGATTACAGTAAAATTTGAACGCAGACTCTTCTGAGGTTGTAAACTGAAATTAAATGTTACACAAAAATGGAATCTAATTCTAGTTATTGCTGTGCAAGCAGTACTTCACCCTGCAAAAATAATACAGCAAGTTTTGTGACAGAAATGCCAAAGCAATCCTTCACAAACTGTTCCTGAAAAATGCATGAATTAAAATTAATGGAAGTATTCTTTTTGATGGGGCTTGTGCATAGGAAGTTCTGAGTATGTTTTTGCAAGCTCTTTCCCCTGAGCTATAAACTGAAATAAATTATATGCCGGGACACTTAATTATTTTCTTCTAGTTCAGTTGAGATTTCAGGAGTAGAATTTGATTTCTTTACATACTTATGTTAGCAAACTCAATTTTTAAAAATGTCCACATTAAAAAATTAACACAGTGAATTTTTGATATGCATGTTTAGAGGAAATGCAGTAATATTGTTTGAGTTTTATTGAATGCCTTATGACTGAAGATGGGTTACATATGGGGCTCCCAGTTCTATACCATGTCAGGGTTCTTGTACCTTTAAGAGTTGCATACAATGTAAATGTACTGCCTTTAAGTCGATTCCGACTTATGGTGACCCTATGAATAGGGTTTTCATGTGGCTGAGAGGCAGTGACTGGCCCAAGGTCAGGGATTCGAACCCTGGTCTCCCAGGTTGTAGTCCAACACCTTAACCACTACACCACACTGGCTATTTATCACTAGTTCCATACTATGAGCACTGTGATGCCCCTATATTTTGATAACTGTAAATATGGTAAGTGCAGGTTTATTAAAGTATACATGGTAAGTGGATTGAGTGAGAGGGGGGAGTACATGGGCTAGAACGCTGGAGAATGCTGTATGATGATTGACTGAGCGTTTGAGTGGCTGAAGGTATAAATGAGAGCACCAACAACGGAAGAATGGCTATTGAAATTAATGGACTTAGTAGAAATGGATAAATTGACATGTCTACTTAGAGAAAAATCGACAGATACATTTCTTAAGGAATGGAAGCCTCTCTTAGACTTTTTGTTGAAAGATCAAAATAAAATGATGATATTGGGGTTTGACGATTAACTAAGACAGCCTATGAAGAAAAGTGATCCTGTATGTATACATTAAGGGACAGGTTTGATGTATATTATATACTTATAGCTGATCTGCGACAAATCGGAAGTCAACTATTTTTTTTATTTTTTTTGTTGTATTGTTATGTTTTTTGACTTTGTTCTGTTTGTCTTTTGAAAAATTTGAATAAAAATTATTTAAAAAAAAGGTATAAATGAGAGGATGACAGTTGAGAGAGGGTCGGTTGGTTGTGGAGTTTGGGTTTTGGAGTTGGTTGTGGGTTGGATTATATTTGGCTGGTATTGAGGCAGATTATATATGACTAGAAACATAAAGAGGAACACAATATATGAAACCATACGCTTGTTAAATCTTGTTAAGTAATCTTGTTATTTCCTGGTGTTTATAAATAAATATTATTCTTGGTTTACCAAAAGCCTGATCCTTGGCTGGGGCTTGCACAGACCAGAAGGGTGGGCAGGGCATATACCAAGGTTGGGAAACAGTATCAATGGTGGCAGCAGTGAAGAGATAGTGTAACTTCATCAGGTATCCAGAGCAACCCAGGGCTGTATGCTTTATAGGCAAGAAGATACAGGGGGGTTGTGGCCTGCAAGTGCAACCAGACACATAGTAACAATAAGCCAGAAAGGGACTAAGGCAAAGTCCTAAGGCAATATTGTGAAACAGGGAGTGGCTGGTGGTGCTGCCTAGCAGTGGGATCTTGCGAGATCTGTGCTAGAGCCGGTGAGAGAACAAATAAAACCTGGGATCCTGACTGGAGGGACCTGACAGGTGGAGGTCTGAGGTGGGATCCTCACAAGCACTGCTAAACCTTCCATAATTAGTTGGGGTTGAATGTACTAATTCAGCTAAAAATTAATCACAGGACAGTAGTTCATCCTCTTATCTGACATTATAGATGCATGCTAGAGGTCTATGAAGAAACAACTTTAACGCATATTTTCTGAGTTACCCTGTGATGGTGTTATTTCCCACATGTCAATCAATCTAGTTCTAGTATGTTTTCTTTACGCTATTTTAGGTTATGCACCAATAACATGGACCTGTCTGACTCACAAGCAGCTTGTCTCCGCAGAATGTTTCAATAGCTAAGGAAAATATTCTTAGACAATGGAAAACAACTGCTCTGCTTGAGATTCATGATTGGATAGAAGTTTCCTGTTTGGCAGTCAAGATTGGGAAGTGACTGATACTTTTAACTACTATAAGGTCCTTGCTCTTCAAATGTGTTTGTGAAGACAACACACTAAAATTGGTTAGGAGAAGAACTACTAAGATTGCAACATTTTGATATCTTAATGCTGAATATTTTGTTAAAACCACTGAATATTACAATATTATTGATTTTAAAAATAAATAAACCTCTCATTAAAATTCCAGTAGGGGTGGTTTGTTTGTTTGGTCACTGTAACATTGTGATGGGCAATATGGATCTTGGCAAAATGGTGCACTTTTATATAGCCCTGATTGGTAAAGATTATTTATCAGAGTTGGAACGTGGCGACCCTTGCTGACCTCAATGGCATGATTCAGGACTATGGGGCAAATGGGCTTGCTGGTTCTCACTATAGGAGTACCAATGGCCATCCATTGTAAGAAGTGGTCAGACTCATCACATAGTGCTAATACTACGTACATGCCTATGCACCAGCAGGGGAAGGGTGGAGAGTTAAAGAACTTAAGTGTTATCCAACCCATGCATATACCTGAACATGTACATGAACATGTATGGAAGGGATGTAATCACACTGTAGATTGTTCACATTTAAGATCTAATTCAGATTTAATGAACAACATAGAAATAAGGCACGTTTTTGCTTGGCACATGTTTATCTGAAGCTCAAGAGTATCACGGAAATTTGGCAAGAGTGCCTCAAAGGAGGCTCACGACTTATTCAGCAGCCATGTGTGCAAGCAGAATTCTCAGAGTTCACCCAGCATCTACTGGAATTATGCCTGGTATTCAGTGCTGCAATTAGCACTTATTTTTATTGGCACTACTTTTGTCCCCAGAGTAATTACAGGTCACTGCCACATGCTGTTCCATAGTTTCCTACCTTAAATCTCCATTTAAAAAAAGACAACTTTTCCCCGCTTGGATGTTTTCCCTCACTTTGTCCTCTTGTTTCTTGGCCTTTTTATTTGGTGGCAAGTGGTGAACTACCAGCAAAGGGGAAATAAAACTATGAGCTGCCAAAATTAACTTGTTATACTTACACAGAGGGAAGAACTAGATGTTGCAGTGTATACATGGGTTCCCAATCCCACATTTTCCTATTTTTGCTGTAATGCAGGGCTTGGAAAAGGGCAGGGGAGAGTTTGCAGGTGGGAAGAGGATTATTATGTGTTTAACATAAGAAGAGCCTGCTGGATCAGGCCAGTGGCCCATCTAGTCCAGCATCCTGTTCTCACAGTGGCCAACCAGGTGCCTGGTTGTTCCTTCACCCACAGATTGTCATTTGCAAAGGCTCCTCCCTTTGTTACCCACCACTCCCACACTTTTCAATGATTTCCTCATACAAAACTAGCCCAGATAGGCATTTGCAGGGGAGAATTGGCAACCAGGTACCATTCCCTCCCCATTAGTTCTACTCTGCAAGTGCCTCCTGTATTCTCATAATCTCAGCAACTGCAGAGTTGTTGTGACCACAGCTGAAGTCCAACCTTGCTATTACTATCTACAAAGAAAGTAAGTCTGGAATCAAATCAGCTTAATATACTGCACTTGTAAAAAATAAGCCATGGTTAATTGTGAAAATAATACATATAAATCAACCATCCATGTATGATGAGTATTTATTATGCTGCAGGAGGATTAGTTACCATACCTCCCTAAGTTGATTAGTAATGAATGTGGTAAGATGTCTGCCTCAATCGAAAAATCTAGGCCTAGGTGAACTGAGTACATGACAAGCTTACATATCCACAACAAGGATTTCCAACATTTTCTCTCCGGCATACTCCTGTGCCACTAAATTGGGGGGGGGATTTAAAAACAAAATCCAGAGAGGTTTTTTGGGGAGGAAGGGGTCACTCCAGTTGTATTTCTGCTTCTTGTTCAACTGCTAAAGGCACAACAGTCTACCATCATTTTCTCACATTTTCTGTAGCAAATAGACCATGTAATAATAAGGCACATTGATAGGCAGGAGCACCACCTCCTCCCTTATTATCACATGGTTTATTTGCCGAAAAGGATGGGCAATGAGAATAGCATCAGCCATTCCAGGCACTTTCTGAAAGGCAAGAGCTGCAGGTGTAGACCTTGCAACAATACTTAATTTATTTAAGTATGCAAAATTTGCTTTACAGAAAAAGATATATTGCAGGGCATCTATATTTTGCATTATATATTTGCAGGACATGCTGTTTTTCTTAGAGAAGTGGTTGAGTCATTTGCTCAATCATTTAACTCCTGATTACTTGCTGTAAAATATTTTTAGTGGGATATATTAGCTAGATATTAGTCTCAGCTAGGTGGGTGCTATGCTATTTGCAACCACCCAGTGCAACGTATGAGAAGCTGAACTCTTGAATAGCAACATAAAGCACTCCTGCCAAAACTATTCAACAATTTAAGTCAGGGTTCAGCAGGCCCTAGCTGGCTGGAGAGGACTAGAGTCGGAGGGAGGCAATGGTAAACCCCCTCTGAATATGGCTTACCATGAAAACCCTATTCATAGGGTAGCCATACGTTGGGATCGACTTGAAGGCAGTCCATTTCCATTTTCACTCCCTCACCCCAAACCCATGTGTAATAATAATAATGTATTATTATAATATTTAAATCCATGGCACTGCACAAATCATTTTCAAAAAATCAAAACCCTTCCAGCAGGCTTATAATAGAAAAAAATACATAACATGCAAGAGAGAAAAATAAATATGCCAAGTTTCAACTTTGGGAACTATGCAGCCATATTCAACACACACACTTATTCAGAAATATGGCACACTGAGCTCAGTATCACTTAGTCCGCAGGAAGTGTGCAAGGGATTGTACTTGCAGAAAGAAATAGTTGTCTTGAAGTGTGTACAACATGCTTTCCCTTCCTCATGATTAATTCACAAATAGCCCTCACAAATCTGGGTTTAGGAAAAAAGATTTTCAAATAAATATTTTCAAGTTCTTGGAGAATTCACCCAAGAAACACCAGAGCTTTGGAACCCTTGGTCACGCTTTCAGCATGTTATAATAATTTAGCAGTCACCTTCGTAGTATCTTTTAAATATGTTGCTTTCTTTGCTTGCAGCTCAAAGAAAAGGCATGGTGATATTGCATACAATCTTACTTCTTTTTAGCCACTCTGAGAGGCTGTTGGGAGATTTGTTGGCAGGATACATTTTAAATATATAAATACAAAAAAAACACCCTTGCTGGATCAAACCAAGAGTCTGTCTCATCCAGCATTTTTTCCAAGAATGACTTAATTGCCACTGAAAACATATCAGACCCATGAATGTGTGTCTCTAGCACTTAAAAATTAAAAAGCCATTTTCCAAATGAGTGGTCCACCACCAAATTGCTTCCTAGAACACCTGTGTGATGCTGCCTCACTTACTTCCTTAACAGCCCTTTAAAAGCCCACCTTTTTTCTGAAACTTTGGCAGGACCCCTTAATCCCCACTGAAACAAAGCCTCGGGGTGCAATCCTGTACATCAGCCGCAAAGTCCCACTGAGTGCGCACCATACAAGTCGTATTTCTTCCCCCAGTTTATAATGGGTGGTTTATCCCTTAACAGAGCTACAATGTTCAGAACACTTAACAATTCCCAAGGGGTTTTTTTGAGGGAGATTTGCTTTCAAAGTATGTTGTGCATGCAGTCCATATCTCAGTCACCAGTGTACACGTGCGCACACGTACAAATACACACCACACCCATACAACTACCTTCCCACAAATGCACAAACATAATACGTGTGTGAACGTGCATGTACTGCCATAGGATTCGGGGGCTGCGTCTCGATATTATCTTTGAGTACCCTCGAAGCTTGTGGTTTTATATCTGTAGGGTGGGATTCTATAGAAAGAGAGCACCACACACTCGTATATATTATGAATTGTTGTGAAGAAGTTTCTTCCTCGACTCCCGCCCCGCAGCGCGCGGAGCGGCCCCTTTAAGCGGCAGGCCCTGGAGGCGGGGCCTGCCACAAACTTTTGCCCAAGTTTTTCGGAGCGGAGCGCGTCTCTTGCGGGCCTAGCGTGCCAGGGTGGGTTTGTTTAGGCCATACTGGCTCGAAAGGCAGAAACGTCTCGGCGTTTCAGAGCAGCCGTGGCCTGAGCAGGGCGATGGAATTCCCGCCTTCGGCCGGCGGAGCCCCCTAGAAAGAGAGTGAGAGCGCGCTTCACCTCGTCCCTTGCCTCCCCTCAGAGAAGCGTCGCCGCCACCCCACATGGAGTACCTCACCACTTTCACCGGCAAGAGTGGTCGCCTGTTGAGGGGCACCGCCAACCGCCTGTGGGGCACTGGGAGCCTTCGCCAAGTCCATTTCCAGGACTCGCTGCATGAGGGGGAGCCCAAGCCGACGCCCCCGCTAGGTAGGGGCCTCCCGTTGGGTAGAAGCATTAAACAAAAATAAGTCGAGGAGGTGGCGTGGGGTGATTACGGGCTACCTTTGAACGGTGGGCTGCAGTGCCGATGAGGAGAAACCGCCTTGGTGTGGCGGGGGCTTTGTGGGTAGGTCCGAAAGGAGCAGCAAGGATATATTTTCCCACCATTTATTCGCCTTGCTCTGTATGCGTGTGCGTGTAGAGTGTATATGGACGTCACGTATATATGTATGTGTATAGACGTGAAGTTCATGTGAACATTGCGTGTGTGTATATATGTGTGTATATATATATATATGTATGTATGTATGTGTATATGTGTCAGCTCTTCACTGAGACAGCAGTGTCGGTGGGGGTGCAGGCAGGGCTGGAGAGTCCTTGGTAATTACCAGGCCGTAAGTCCTCAGCCGGCAGCTTGGCTATAAATCTGCCAGGCTAGCAAGGAGGAAGCAAGATAAGGGCAGAGGCCGTTCAAAGCTTATGTGCCAAGCCAGAAATCCAGAAGAGACGTCAGTGAAGGTCCAGATCTAGTTTGCCGAGAGATCAGTCCAAGTCAAGGTTCAGGGAATAGGAAGACACACAGTGGTCACGCCTGATGTTGTAGTCAGCAACAAGCTGAAGCCAAGGTTTGACTTTTAAGGAGCAGGTTTGTCAGCAGGTGTGAGCCCTCAGCGTTTTGGCCTTAAGTGGACAGGCCTGCCCCTCTTCTGCCTGACCTTCTGCTGTCTACATTCTGCAGGTGAGGGGGGAGTATCCTGTTCATTGCCTGTGTCTGGCTGAAGGGCTTTAGCTGTGTCTGGGGTGCTCTGCAGCTGAGGGGGAGAAGGAGCTGGGTTCTCAAGAGTTTCCTCCATTTCTCCTTCTGGGTCTGCTGCTGTTACTCCTGAGTCATCCTCGTCTGATGAGTCCTCTGACGGGGCCATGACACTATGTATGTGTGTGTGTATACACACACATACGTATACATACATATATATACACACACATGCGTGTTATAGGCATGATTGTTCCGGCCATTACTTTGGGTTGTGAAAGCATTTAGGAGTTCAGGAAGCAAAAGGGGGGAGTTAAGTTTCAGCATGAGGAAGCTGCTTAGGGTGACGTGGACAACACTTCTCAAACTGGATTAATTGTAAGTTTAAAAACCTGTGCACCCCCCCCCATCTGTGAGATTGTCTGGGTTCACTGCAGATGATGATGGGCATTATGCCTCTCTAGTGAGGTTCCCCCCTTTCTCTGCAACCCACTAGTGGGCTCAGTCTAACCTGAGACACTGGAAAAAAAGAGTTGATAGGCTGCTGAGTGGTGTGGTGTGGTGGTAGGGGTTTGAGTTTGTGTTGGCACCAAGAGAAAAACAGAGCCATCATTATAAGGCCTGAAAACCCCCCATGCAGCCCAGGCGGGTGGGGGCACAGAAGTGTCTGTTTTGTGTGAGGAGAAGCCACCTCATTTCCTGTTATGTTTCCCTGTGGGTGGTACAGTGGTGGGGATTTGGCCCATTGGATCTGATCCTTTCAGCTACAACAGCTATAAGAGGTGGGGGAGAAGAGGCAGTGGTTGTGCTTTGCAGGAGCAGTTCTATCTCTTCCAGAGTGCAACAGGGAGGATTGGGTAAGTGATGTTTTCAAAAAGCTGTTGCTGCTGTGTCTGGTTGCTCAACTGCCTTCTCCCTGTGGAAGGTTCTGATTCTTGTTCTTTTTTTTGGATTGTGCAGTAGGGAAGACTGGCTTCAGACTGGCCCCAGTCTAGCAAGAGGAGGTGATGGGCGCTCTTTTCAGGATCAGCAGCCACTAGTGTCTCACCCTGGCAGTCTAGGCAGGACGGCTGCCATGTCAACATAAGGAAACTGTCTTTGTATGAGCCTCTGCCATTTGCAAATGGCAAATGCCTCCGTGGCGCAGAGTGGTAAGGGGTGGTAACGCAGCCGAAGCTCTGCTCACGGCCGGAGTTCGATTCCAACAAAAGGAGGAAGTCGAATCTCCGGTAAAAGGGGTTGAGGTCCACTCAGCCTTCCATCCATCCGTGGTCAGTAAAATGAGTACCTGGCATATGCTGGGGGGTAAAGAAAGACCGGGGAAGGAACTGGCAATCCCACCCCATATATACAGTCTGCCTTGTAAATGTTGCAAGACGTCACCCTAACAGTTGGAAACGACTCGCACTATAAGTGCGGGAACACCTTTATCTTACCTGCCATTTGCACACTTGCATTTTCTTTTTGGGCAAGTATGGTGGGGAGAATTGGGCCCAACCTTATTTCCTGAACTATCCAGAGAAGAGAGGGAAGGTGAGCAGGCAGATGTGATGACTGTCATACTTCTAGGCAATGTCATAGGCCCAATCTTACACAGCACTTAGAGAAGCCAAACTAGAGTTAAGAGGTAGTTTCTATTCCCACAAGGAGCAGATGCTATCTTCTCTTACTTACAAGTGCTCCCTGGGTAATTGAGAGTTTAAGCAAGTAGAAACAGGAACAGCTGTTGCCACTGCTCATTCACCTTCTTTCTTATCAGTGTTCTCCTTCAGGTCAGTGTGGCAGACTCAGACCTTACTGTGGCAGACTCAGACCTTACTGTGGCAGACTCAGACCTTACTGTGGCAGACTCAGACCTTACTGTGGCAGACTCAGACCTTACTGTGGCAGACTCAGACCTTACTGTGGCAGACTCAGACCTTACTGTGGCAGACTCAGACCTTACTGTGGCAGACTCAGACCTTACTGTGGCAGACTCAGACCTTACTGTGGCAGACTCAGACCTTACTGCGCATCTCCCAGAGTGAGAATAGATGAGCAGTTGGAGGTAGTGGTGGCCATTCCTTGTAATCAGCACTCAACCACTTTCTCAAGGTGACCAGTGCATCCATGAGTAAGACAAATAAGTGTTCTTTCAATCATGCATCATAAAGGTGCATTCATCAGATAGCCAGAACTTCCTGTCAAGTGTACACTTGGTCACAAACCTGAATTAACTGCCAACTAATGTGTAGAAAAACCTTGATCTGCAGGCTACATTTATGATGAAAGGTGTGTATACTTGGATGAGAAGGCATTCAAAAAGGAAGAATACGTCACGTCTTGATGTTGTTTGTAATCCATTTGAAGGAAAAGGGAGAAGTGGGCAAGACTATAGTGCTGTTAAATGTACATGTAAATGGCCAATTGCCAAGTAAACCCAACACAGTTACATTTGACTTCAAAAGAGGAAACTTCCCAATAATGAGGGGAGTGATAAAAAAGAAAGTTGAAAGACAAAGTCCAGAGGGTCCAGTCACAATGCTTGGGAGTTGTTTAAAAACACAATAGAAGCTCAACTGGAGTGTATGCTGCAGATTAGGAAACGTACCACCAGGGCCAAAAGGATCCCAGCATGGTTAATGAGCAGTGTCAAAGAATTTATTAGATGCAAGAAGGCTTCCTTTAGAAAATGAAAGTCTTGTCTAAATGAGGACAATAAAAAGAAACATAACTCCAGCAAAAGAAATGCAAGAAGACAATAGGGGATGCTAAAAAAGAATCTGAGGAGCGCATTGCTAAGAACATAAAAACCGACAACAAAAAAATATTTAAATACATTCAGAGCAGGAGATTGTCCAGGAGAGCTTCTGCCTTGCATGCAGAAGGTCCTAGTTTCAATCCCCGGGATTGCAAGGTAGAGTTGGGAGACACTTCTGCCTGAAACTCTGGCGAGCCACTGCCAGTGTAGATAATACTGTGCTAGATGGGCCAATGGTCTGACTCATTATAAGGCAGCTTCCTATGTTCATAATAATGAGGCAATTGGCCCTTGGGTGATAAGGGAGTCGAAAGTGTACTCAAGCTGCATAAGGAGACAGCAGAGAAGCTAAACCATTTTTTTGCATCTGTCTTCACAGTAGAGAATGTAGGTCAGATCCTGAACCTGAGCTGACATTTGCAGGAAGAGAGTCTGAGGAACTGAGGCAAGTAGTGGTGATGAGAGATGAAGTTCTTGGCTTAATAGACAAAATAAAAACTGACAAATCACTATCTATGAATAGTATCCACCTGAGAGTTCTCAAAGAACTCATCAATTTTGAAATTGCTGATCTTCTGGCAAAAATATATAACTTGTCCCTCAGATCTGCCTCTGTCCTGAGGACTGGAAAGTGGCCACTGTAACGCCAATCTTTAAAAAGGGATCTGGGGATGGGGATCCTGGAAATTACAGGCCAGTTAGCTTAACGTCTCTTCTGAGAAAACTCGTAGAAAGTACAGGCATACCTAGCTTAAAGTTGCTTCACTTAAAGTCGCCTTGCTATAAAGTACATGCTCCATACTCCACCATACCGCACTTAACGTATGCGCTTCACAATAACGGACACTTAATGGCATGACGCCACTGCCATCTAGTGGCAATTGCAGAGCAGTACATGCATAGATAATTGCTTCACTTTAAGTACATTTTGACTTTATATACACGCTCCGGTCCCATTGCATATGTTAAAGCGGGGTATGCCTGTATTATTAAAGACAAAAGCAAGCATGTAGATGAACAAGCCTTGCTGAAGCAGAACCAGCAAGGTTTCTGAAAGGAAAAGTCCTGTCTCATTGACCTACTAGAATTCTTTGAGAATGTCAACAAGCATATAGATAGAGGTGATCCAGTGGACATAGTGTATTTAGACTTTCAAAAAACTTTTGACAAGATACCTTACCGGAGACTCTTGAGTAAGCCTAGCAGTCTTGGAATAAGAGGAGAAGCCCTTGTACGGGTAAAGGAATTGGTTAAGCCTTACACGGCATGGGACCGCAATACCTGATGGAGCGCCTCTCCCAATATGAAACTACCCGTACACTGCGCTCAACATCTAAGGCCTTCCTCCGAGTACCATCACATCGAGAAGCTCGGAGGGTGGTGACTAGAAATAGGGCCTTTTCGGTTGTGGCCCCCAAACTGTGGAATGGTCTCCCCGATGAGGTGCGCCTGGCGCCGACGCTGCAATCTTTTCAGTGCCAGGTGAAAACCTTTTTATATTCCCAGGCATTTTAATGTGTACTATTAATATTTATTGATGTATTTTGCTGCTATTTTGATTATTTTTGTTTGATTCCATTGTATTATTGTATTTATATATTCTCTGATTGTTTTATTATTATGTACACCGCCCAGAAGGTTCAGAAAAGGGCAACCAGAATGATCAAGGAAATGGAGCGACTTCCTTGTGAGGAATGATTGCAGCATTTGCGGCTTTTCAGTTTAGAGAATAGGCGAGTCAGAGACAACATGATAGAAGTGTATAAAATTATGCATGGCATGGAGAAAAGTTCTCCCTCATAATACTAGAACTCATGGACATTCAATGAAGCTATTGGAAGATTCAGGGCAGACAAAACAACATACTCCTTCACACAGTGTATAGTTAAACTATGGAATTATCTCCCGCAAGAGGTAGTGATGGTCAAGTTGGATGGCTTTAAAAGAGGAGTAGACAAATTCATAGAGGATAAGGTTGTCACTGGCTATTAGCCATGATGGCTGTGCTCTGCCACCATAGTCAGAGGCAGTATGCTTCTGAAAACCAGTTGCCGGAAGCCACAGGAGAGGAGAGTGTTCTTGCACTCAGGTCTGGCTTGAGGGCTTCCCATAGGCAGCTGGTTGGCAACTGAGAAGAGCATGCTGGACTAAATGGGCTACTGGCCTGATCAAGCAGGCTTTTCTTAGATTCTTACATTATTAAGTAGGCAGTGCTTAAGTTTAAATGTCTAAAACCCCTTATTTCAGTTTAACGAAAATATGAAGCTCCTTGTTTCTCCTACCCGTGCCCATTCAAGAGTGCTTTTCAGAATTCTGCCAAACCAGGACAGAGAAAAATGTAGCACTCATTATGCTCTTCCGTGCTATGAGTATTAACTGGAATATAAAAAAAATGTAATAGTTTCACTTCTTTGCTTGGGCAAAGGACTGATTTTCATGTAACACTAAACTATGGTTTAACATGAACCTGAACAAGTCTGGGTTAGAGATTTGAGGGCCTGGGGGTGGGAAACCAAAACACTTCAGACAATTTCCCCCCCCATTTTTCTGTCCCCCCCCCCAAGGCCTGGGTGAAGCATCAGACTCGTGTGCCCCCGTCTCCTCCTACACTGGTTGGGGTAGGGCTTCAGCAGAATTTAATTTGTCTTTTAAAGAATCTTGGCTCAGAATTATGTTTGATGTAGGAATCCTGGTTTAAAACAAACTCCAGTTATTTTAACACGCCAACCTCATAACCCATGGTTATGAAGACCTATTGAAGACCTTCCTCTTTCAACAAGCCTTTTAAGTTAAGACCTTATCCCAGTCTGCATCTGTGTTGGAATTGCTTTTTAATATGTTTTTAAACCTTCTAAAAGATGTTTTTAAAGCTTCTTTTAAAACAAATTGTAAAGTTTTTAAAAAATATATTTTAAAGTCTGTTTTTATGATGTTTTAAAGTGTTTTTAGTGTTCTTGTTTGCTGCCCTGGGCTCCTATTGAGAGGAAGGGCAGGATATAAATCAAATAAAAAAATAAAATAGTTTGAAGTTGGCTTTTAAATTAAACTTAGTATATGGACTAGTTGTTGAAAAACATCTCAAGGGTAAGAACCATTGTCCTGTATTTATTGACTTGCAACATGAGATTCCATGCAATCTTTGTAACAATGGGCAGACTATAGATCAAGGATGGAAAACCTACAGCCCTTCAGATGGTCTTGAACCTGAACTCCTGTCAGCCTCATCCAGCATGGCCAATAGTTGGGGATGGTGGGAGTTATTCTCAGACTTCATCTGGAATGCCACAGGTTTCCCATCCTTGCTGTAGATACTTGAAAAAGACCTCTTCCCCCCCCCATATCTCATTCTTTCCTTTGATCTTCCCTTAATATTTGAAAATTAGAGCATTTAGAACTGTTGCAACTTGAAACTATTTTTAATTTTAACTGAATTTTAAATTGTTTCACTCTATATTAAATTGTTTTGTATTGTAAGCCATCCTAAGAATTTTTGTTTGGGCAGTGTATAAATACTTTATGTCTGTAAACTTTTCAACATTCTGTTTAAATAAACAGAATGTTGAAAAGTTTACAGAGATAATCTATCAGAAACACCTTCAGTGCTTAGCTGTTCATATCTCTGACCGTTTGAAAGTACATGATAATGCCAATCTCATGACTACCTCAGATGCCCTCTAAATGTGTCCTTCCTAAAGCTCTGTCTTATAAGTGAGACACATCACATAGCAGACTTTCCAAGCTTTTTATTTCACCTTCACCAGTATCCTATCATTGTAGTTCTGAAGATCATGTAGCAGTTACCTTTGAATCATGTCAAAGAATTTCTAGGATAGTACTATTGGTCACTGAAATACCATTTGACAATAAAAAGATGTAAATAATATGTATCAATATAGATACTTCTGGTATTAAGCTTCAGCACTGTTTAGTGGTAGTGCACATTCTTTGCATGTAGAAGTCCCAGGTTCAATCTCCAGATCACTCTGGAAGAGATTCGAAAACCCAGAGACTCACTACCAGCCAGTGGACAGTACTGAACTTGATGGATCAGTGATCTGACGATATAAGAAATTAGGAAAAAGAATAATGAATTTAAAGACTGAAGTAATCTTTCTGCATCATGCTGTCAAATTGTAGTTTAATCTTGTGTGTCTTAAAGGCCTTTGGAAGCACTCCTAGAATGAACGAAAACATTAATTGCAGTAAATACATTATTATATAACTGGTAAATTTTGTCTCACTAGTTTCTGTGCTCTCTGTTTGAATTAGTATTGTGTACTTCTGAATTCATGACCCAATATTAATATGTAATAGACTGCTGTTCTTTTTTTCTTTTTCCATTTTTAAAAGCTTTCTCTTCTGAAGGATATGCCATATATATTGCACTAATCTGTGCAGACTAATATAGTGCATTGAGAGATTGGTGCTTCATATCCCTATTCTTTGACCTACCACTAAATTTCTCTGTTTGACTGGAAGCATTTGTTGTATGGGCCTGATAGTTAAGTTCCTTGTAGAGGCTGCATGAATTGGGCCCATACTTGTAGTACTTTATTAAATCTAGAGATATCAAGCAAGCTTGAGAATGGGGAAGGTATTCTGAGGTATGCGAGAGAGATCTCAGTTTACCACTACTTATGGACTCTACACAGTTATTGCATTTTCTATAGCAATTAGCACATCTGTATTAATAACTGTAAAATCATAGTAATCAAATGTGTGGTGTTTAACATAATAGTAATAACTATTTTTTTATTTTTGCAGTATTAAACATTACTTCCTCTTACTTTTTTATGTTTCAGAACTGGGTCATGGTAACTACTGGTAATGCAAAAAAGTCGTCAGGCTTGTGCACTTCCCCCCTCGCATCTCCTGTGCAGCTCGGAGGAGAATTCAGAAGCATTTGCTTCTGCTTTTGATAAACTGTTAGTTTGCTCTCTCTGGACCTAACTATGGTTAATCTTGGTTAGTTTAAATAAGGCAACTTCAGTAATGATGGTTTGAAACTGGCTTGTTTGAAACTATAGTTAATGTTAACCACAGTTTGTCAAGCTGTGTGGGTGGAGAGGGGAGTGTGCAAGCATGAGGCTTGCTGCAGCTTGATCCTATTGATTCACATTGCATTAAATTATTATTCTTGTAGCTGGAAGCTTTCCTGAATAGAAAACCATAGTTTGTTGCTGTGAAGACAATCTTACACACCCCTCTGCCCTCTTCCTCCTGTTTAATGTGCCATTGGGGGAGAGTAAAAATCTTCCAGATTTGATTTTTACTAACCACAGTACTAAGTACCTTTTAAACTTAGGAACTGTGAATTGTTTAAACTGTGGTTTGTTTAAGCTTTGATTAGAGAGCACAAGCCAGGATCAGACTGTGGATTCAGATCATGCCTTGTTCTTACTAACCATAATTCAAACAATCCACAGTTACCCAAATATAGATGTTAAAAAGTATTGCAGTTACTTTCAATCTCTTCCTCTGGCGTGTGAAAGAAGAGAGGGAAATGGCTAGTGGGGAAGCCTCATAATGTAAAATCATGGTTCCTTGGTGTGGATGAACCACTGTTGCTTTATACACAGGAAATAGGATGCTAGAATTATTGGAAAATTATTCTTACCAAATGGCCTACTTTTATCCTAGTTCTGAAAACATTGTGTGAAAGTAAGAACCATCCAGTATGGAACTAACAATATGTTGAGATCTAAATTGTGGTTTGTGGTGTAAAGCTGCTATCAAATGGTTGGTAGTGAAAGGTGAATATCATATATGCAGGTACATAGTAAAGGGTTTTCAAATAATTTCTGTTTCTGTCTTTGTAAGTTTGGGTCACAGCACTTTTAATAACTTCAGCAGAGTAGTTATAGCTCCCAATATTTTTTCTTGGAATGAAATAACTTTTGTGATGACTTTTTAACTGTTGCTTCATCAAACGGCATCTGTTATGATAACTAATCTTGGTATGATGTGGTGGAGGGATGAAGAACAGTTTTTTAGTAGTGTAAAATATGTGTTGCTAGAACTGGTTAGTAGATAGTAATGTGCTTGTTTTTAAGGACATCATTGAGTTCATTCATTAATTGGCGATCACTTGTGGCCGAGTAAGATTGTCTTCCAAGATAAGGTCTTTAACAGTGGGTCCGTAAGTGACTCTGGAGTCCAATTCTGGATCCACACAGCTTCCCACAGTGAGGATATCGGCTTCCAGATGTAAGATGGTCGTGATGAGGATTTGTTTGACGTGCCTTCCGCTTAGCTTGTTTGTCCCGGTCTCCCTGTGTTCGTGCTTCTTCAAAGTCCACAGCACCTTTGATAATAGCCGACCTCCATTTGGGACGTTCATGGGCCAAGACTTCCCAGTTCTCTATGTTCATGTTACATTTTTAGATTCGCTTTAAGAACATCTTTGAACCTCTTTTGCTGTCCACCGATACTCCGTTTTCCATCCTTATGTTGGGAGTAAAGTAGCTGCTTTGGAAGACGGTGATCAGGCATTTGAACAACATGGCCGGTCCAGCGAAGTTGATGTTGAAGGATCATTGTTTCAACAGTGGGAGTCTTTTCTTCTTCCAAAACGCTGACATTAGTCCGTCAGTCTTCCCAAGTAATTTGCAGAATTTTCCAGAGACAGTGTCGGTGGAATCTTTCAAGAAGTTGGGAGTGGGGTTTATAAACGGTCCATGTTTCACAGGTGTACAGTAAGGTCGGTAGTACAATGGCTTTGTAAATAAGCATTTTGGTCTCCCTGTGAATATCCCAATCCTCGAACATTCTGTGCTTCATTTGGGAGAATGCGGCACTTACAGAGCTCAGACAATGTTGAATTTCAGCACCGATGTCAGCTTTTACAGAGAGATGGCTGCCGAGATAGGGGAAGTAATCAACGTTCTCAGACATCATACCATTAAGCTGGATTAATGGTGCTACAGAGGGACTAGTTTGCACCTGTTGATGAAGCACTTTGTTTTTTTTAATATTCAGTGAGAGCCCAAGCTTTCCATATGCTTCTGCAAAGACATTTAGGATAGTTTGAAGATCTTCCTCTGAATGTGGAGAGACTACATTATCATCGGCATATTGAAGTTCTACAACAGAGGTTGACATTACCTTACTTTTTGCTTTCAGCCTACTGAGATTAAAAAGCTTTCCATCTGTTCAATATATGATTTCCACACCAGTAGGAAGTTTCCCCTCAATAAGGTGTAGAATCATAGCAATGAAGACAGCAAATAAGGTAGGAACAATGACACATCCCTGTCTTACACCTGATCTGACTATGAATGGATCACTCTGAAAGCCATTGTCCAAAATTGTTGCTGTCATGTTGTCATGAAGGAGTCACATATATGCAGGGCTGCAAACAGGATTTCCTAGGTCCAGTACACTGTGTGTAGGTTGGGCCCCCTACCTCCTGGCAATTTATTGGCAAGAACTGCTGTTTATGAAGTTATTTTTAATCCACAGTCTTGAATTAAGATGTATTTATTTAACCAATTTTTAACCTGCCTTTCAAAGTTCCTGCCCTCACAAGGCATTTTACAACAGTTATAAATACTTCATAAACCATAATCATACAACTGTTAAATAACTATTCTTATTCTTATTGATCCCAGGGCAGGGTTACACACATTTCAAATACAGTAATAAAAACAGCTAAAACACATTATATTCACAAGAATAGGGTGGGTCCTGAAACATACATCTCCAGTGCCAAAGGGCAGGGTAAAGAGGTATGTCTTCAGCATTTGCTGAAAGCTGTACAGTAGGACCCCACTCATACGGTGGGTTACGTTCCGGACCCCCGCTGTAAAGCAGAACTCATTGAATAGAATGGTGTGCGATGCCCAAAAACCGCAATAAAAGCGGAACAAGCGCCATATGAGTGGGGTTTTAGTCTAATTGTGTCTAATTGTGTCTAATTGAGACCGCTGTATTAGCGAATCGCTGTAAAGCGAAGCACCATAAAGTGGGGCCCTACTGTACAAAGAAGGTGCCAGATGCATCTCTGTAGGATGGCTCAGACTCTTAGCACTGTTAATAAATGCCATGCCCTCATGTCACAGTAAGCCATAAACTGTGGTTTATCATGCATGAGCCAATCTCGCCCATTTTTCTTCTCCTTGGGAGTCCTAGGGACAAACAAAGCACAATCCATGGGTTAGCATTAGGTCCAAACCAGGGGTTGTGGTTTATTTCACTCTAACCAAACCATGCTGACAAACCAAGATTTGTGCTTGGCTTAGCAGTTGTGATTTGTTAGAGTGAAACCAACCATGATTCCTGGTTTGAATGCAACACCAAGCCAGGGATCATGGAACACTAAGCCAGGGAAATACAGAAGGGTGAGCTTGGTAGCTTCATGAAGAGTATCTGGATTAAAAAAAAAATGGAGCAAGGAATACTGACCACCCAATCAAGGAGAAGATGAGAATGGAACTTTTGAAAAGCAAATTGCTAATGTTTTGAGGAGGCATGATGTAGTAGTAATGGGGGACTTCAATTACCCTGATATCTGTTGGGAGAGAAATTCTGCCAAACACGACCCCTCCAAGAAATTCCTGACTTTGTGTTGAAGGTAACTTTCTCCTACAGAAAATAGAGGAAGGAACAAGAGAATCATCTATCCTTGACTAGATTCTAACCAATAGAGAGAACTTAATGGATGAAGTGGCAATTACAGGAACGCTGGGGGAAAGTGACTACGTTGTATTTGATTTCTTGATTTTAAAGGAAACAAAAGCTGAGAGTAGCCGTACGGGCACCCTTCACTTTAATAAACTCAGAACAATAAGTAAGGTTCCATGGCAAGTGATCCCAATGAGAAAAGGAGTCCAAGAGTTTCTTAAAAAGGAAATTCTAAAGGCACAATGGCAAATCATCCCAATAAGGAAAAAAGGGGGAAGACAGCAGAAAAAGCAAACGTGGCTTCACAAAAAGCTTAGAGGTTAGCTGATTCACTTTCCGGCGGGGGTCTGGAACCTAACCTAACCTGAAGTATGAGTGGGGCCCTACTGTATTCTTCCTTATTTCATCTTGTAATGCTATAACAATATAAATGTATCCTGTGGCACAGTAGCTACAGTATGTAGAGATATGTAAAAACAGCAACACTTGATTCTAATTTCAAGTTGAATATTTAATGTCAGTTAGGTTGTTATTTAAAACCTTGGCCACTACAACCATGTCACTGATTTAAGTTATGAGATTGTTAAAATCTTGTGTCTTCAGTATGACCTTGGTGTTCTTTTTCTTTTGCATAACTTCTGCTTTTATTTATTTATTTATTGCATTTGTATACCACCCCATAGCCGACATTGCTTCTGTGACTCTTCTGTTTGGTTGTGTACTTCTGTAATAGTGTATCTTTGATTTGTCTAATGCAGCCTTTCCCAACCAGTGTGCCTCCAGATGCTGTTGGACCACAATTCCCATCTTTCCTGACCATTAGCAATGCTGGCTGGGGCTGATGGGAGTTGTGGTCTAACAACATCTGGAGGCACACTGGTTGGGAAAGGCTGGTCTAATGCATAGTATCTGAATGGGCACTCTCTCTCTGTCTCCACATTCTTCTCGCTCCACGTTTTTTCAAGCTGTGGCCGGTACTAAAAACAAATGGGACTATCCCACCCCTCATCTCCCACTTGTATAACAGGCTGTATATGTGTGGTTCTCTGTCTTCTATTCCACCCACTCCCTGTTTTCTTCATTGTGCTTATTCATACTCTGATTTACTTATATGTTCAAGGAATAAATTAGTGAAATGATAGCTAAAAGACAGTTAAAGGGGTGGTCTTGAATGGAAGGTGGCATTTTACACTTTCTTAAAACATTGCACTCATACTGTAATTTTAAAAAAGACATAAATATAGTCTGTGTACAAAAGGCAATTTTCCATTGGTGTTTATACTGTTGTGGTTATGCTATGCTCTTTTTTAAAAAAATGCTGTAGCTTTAAATTGTGTTTTCTGTCAGAAACTATGCAGTCTGTTGCAGATAATGGGCAGATCCTATGCTGGGTAGAGCTAATTAATCCAATACATGTCTACTCAGAATAAGCTCCAGTGGGTTATTGTGTGTGTAGTGTACATTGGATTGCAGCCTAAATATGTTAGCATAATTTTAACCTTGTCCTATACAATTCATGTTGCATAGCATTGTTTTCAGGTATTTATGAAGCTATTCCCAGTTACAGGAGTAGCTTACATTGGTCAAATCCTTAAAGCAAAACAGAGGAGCAAAGTCCTTGTTCTGGCAGCTAGTTGTCTGTTAGGCTGAGTTGAGAGTCACAGGGTATAAGCTGTGTAACTGGTGAATTAGATGTCTGCCCATGGGGCTATAGTCGGCAGCTTGTGACAATACCGGAAGGGAGATAAAAATGAATGTAATGCGTGCCTTGCCTCAATATTTTTCAGATACTGGCCAGAAGAAGACCCTAGACAAGAAAGATGGGAGACGAATGTCTTTTCAAAAGCCTAAAGGAACTATAGAGTATACAGTAAGTAGCTACTTAAGGACATAATATTCAAGAGGAATATGTAAATATTTGGATCTTTTCAGTAGTTTTCGGAATGCTATTTAAGAAAAAGAATGATGCATGTTACCTTCTTGTTCGTTCAGTCTGTAGCTCTGGCACGTAGCTGATCATCTTAACAGAATTGACGAGTACTATTTTGAGTCTTTTCAGAAATGATGCAGAGTAATTCTGGAGAGACAGAGTTTACCTTTCTAGTATTCTTGTCGATGTTATCAAGTTGTAAATAACTATAAACCAGCAGGACATTGCTTTAGACACACACATTATTTTACTTCCAGGAGAGATTCAGATTTTCAGAATCCTTTACTGCCTTTAAAGCTTTCAACATTGTCCACTGAATGCAGGTGAACATTATGTTAGTCCATCTTAGCAATGTCTTTGAATAATGTTCTTGTGTTCTCAACATTACTATTGATCTATTGCTACTTCAAAGCATAGTTCTCTTTTTTTTTTCCCCCAGCAGTATCTGAAAATGGAGCCTTTCTGTAACTGTTACGTTCTTCAAATGACCCTCAAACAGTGCTGCAGTCAATGTTTTGTATTTCTGGTTACTAAGGGAAACTGAATTAAGAAATGTTTTGTTGCATATTGCCTATATAGCTAGGACTTACGAATTCATAATATTTAATTGGCACATTATATATCAGTTTATCTGGTTTTTGAAATGAAAAGCATGTGTGTTCAACTACTCAGAAGCAGGCTATCAATCATTCTAACTATATATACAGTGGATAATTTTTGTAAATGTTTTAACAGTAGAACTATTATCTACTCTGAATTTGCGCTAACAACTTGCTTTCATTGGATGGAATTCCAGAAATACTGACTAGTATAACCATGAAATGTAATTAGGAAGTGAATTAATGTTTTTCATTTTAAGTGAATTACTGGAGTAAACAAAGTGAATCAGACTGATCGGCCCAGCTTACCTGAAAGAGCGCCTCCACCGCCACCAATTATGCCGCCCAACTAGATCAGCCACACAAGGCCTTCTCTCAATCCCTCCAACCAAAACAGTTAGGTTGGTGGGTACTAGGGAGAAGGCCTTTTCTGTGGTGGCCCCCACTCTCTGGAACTCCCTCCCATATGATGTTCGACATGCCCCTTCCCTAGATGTATTCCGCAAGGCCCTGAAGACGTGGCTATTCCAGCAAGCCTTTGAGGTCATTGGGTAAATCACCATGATTCTGTCATTTATCGTATGTTGTTATTATAATTGCTTTTATATGTGTTGATGACTGTGCAGTATTTTATCTATTGTTATTAATGTGATTACATCTGTTATTATTGTATTTTATCTCTTTTAATGTATGTTGCCTAGAGTGGCTAATTGCCAGATAGGCGACAAACAAATTAAATATTATTATTATTATTATTATTATTATTATTATTATTATCTTTTAACTCTCATGTTTCTGTGTTTAACAAAATGGGTTTGAATGCTTGTATAAATCACACATATGCAGCTTCTCTGAATCTTTGCATGAAGAAGTAGTAGTAGTAATTATAATTATAATAATATAATTATTACTATTATTACTCACCATGAGGTCCCAAGGTGAGTTACAACAGTTTAAAACTACATTATTAAAAACATTTATGCAATGTGATGTGTGTTCTATCTTGATGAATAGATATCAGATGTCAGATAGTGCCCTGGTTCAGAGATCGCTATACCTGTTGTAATAGGTAGTATGTTTACTGATATTTCATGTCCTTTAAGTAAGTATGGTTGTGGTAGCTGACATGGCTTCCAGTGAAACATCTTTTCAGTGTCATGTTCAGAGTCACAATATTATCTCACTTGTATTTGTATCATTGCACAAGCTTGCATTTGATGGCTGAAGGGATCTTTTCCTGGCAACCTGAAGATCACTGATGAAATAATACTTTGACTGTGTTTTAGAATGTTTTTAACTGTTTTTAATGTTTTTCTTGTTAAATTGTTTTGTTCCGTTTGCCACCCTGGCTGCTTTGGGAAGAAGGGCAAGGTATAAATTCAAATAAATAATAATAATATTCAGACTAAATAAGGTAGAAAACACACCACTCTTAATTAATGGATAGATAATTTAAAATTCTGTTACAAATTATTATTGTTGTTGTTATCATTATTTATTGCATTTATATACCGCCCCATAGCCGAAGCTCTCTGGGCGATTTACAACAATTAAAAACATTAAAAACAAATAAAAAGCAATTTAAAAACACATGCTAAAATGCCTGGGAGAAGAGGAAAGTCTTGACCTGGCGCCAAAAAGATAAAAGTGTTGCCGCCAGGCACACCTCATCAGGGAGAGCATTCCATAATTTGTGGGCCACCACTGAGAAGGCCCTCTCCCTTGTTGCCAGCCTCTGAGCTTCCCTCAGAGTAGGCACCCGGAGGAGGGCCTTAGATGTTGAGCGTAGTGTATGGGTGGGTTCGTGTCGGGAGAGGTGTTCCATCAGTTATTGTGGTCCCAAGCCGTGTAAGGCTTTATAGGTTAAAACCAGCACCTTGAATCGAGCTCAGAAACATACAGGCAGCCAATGCAAGCAGGCCAGAATCGGTTGTATGTTAAATTAGACTGTTACAGTTTCATTACTGGCAATTCCTCTGCTTCAGATTGCATATCCCATTCCAAAGTGATAACCGATTATTGAAGAGCCTGAAAACCTTGCATCCAACAAATGTAGATGCCAGAGACTTTCAGACAAATACCCATCTACTGCTGGAAAACTCTGGCTCTTGTTAGCTCCAGAAATAGAGAGGAATGTAATTTTCCCTATGAGTCCGGCCATCACAACGGGTTTCAGCTCCACCTATCGTGCGAAGGCAAGAATGTCTTTGAAGTCAAGACTAGGGGCGTCAGGCCCCTCCCACTCTCCAGTTCATTCTTGCCTTCGTACGAACAAGATTGGAATTACACGTAGCATTTAGCTAAGTCTCGTATTTCTTTGTGTATTTGTCTTCAGATCCTTTTTCTGTTTTGTGTTTAGCCTACTGAGGGTCCCCTCAGAGACCGCGGCTGCGTCTCTCTTCGTTTTCTCCCGAGCTATTCTTTTCAAGTTATTTTCTTTCCTTGACTGGGGGTTCCTCTGAGACCGCGGCTGCGGTTCTCTTTGTTTTTGGCAGTTTTCGAGCACCCCCCCCGGCTCTATTGTATCCGTTGCCTGGGAGTTCCCTCAGTGACCGCGGCTGCAGTTATCTTGGTTTTGATCGTTTTTGAGCCTCCCCCCCCCGGCTCTGTTGCCGCGGCTGCGGCTCTTCCGATCCCAGCGGGAGCTTGCAGCTGCAGCTCCCGCTGTTACCCCATCATACCTTTTTTCCTCAGATCACCCTCGCTACGTGGCTTTAATTCCCACTGTGAAGGGCTTTGCAAACGGCGACGGCGGCTCTCTCTGCGGCGGCTGCCGCTTTTTCCCTTACTGCCAGGGGATTTTTTAGAGCCGCTAGTGCGGTTTTCTGCCCCGCGGTTCCTCCTACGGGACTGTGCTGGGCAGCCCTTCCCCCAGTTCACTTCCGACGCCGCCATTGCTTCTTCCCTCTCCGCCATTTTTTTTTCCCGCTCTTTTTTTTCCGGGCGCCATTTTTTGACTTCAAATTTCCCGCCTTTTTTGTTACCCTTATTAACCATCGGATACCTCCCCTGCAGGCTATCTATCCGTATGTTTGTGTATATGTGCTGCTGACAAACTTACACAGGGCTGATTTACACACACTTTTACTGTGGCTGTAATCCTAGTGGCTGAATTATATTATCAAGGCTGGAGTTCCAGTCCTAGTGGGCTGGATTGTATTATAAAGGCTGGAGCTTTAATCCTAGTGGCTGGATTATATTATCAAGGCTGGAGCTTTATATCAGTGGCTGACTTGTACTAAACCTGATTTATATTGTATATTCTGCCCCCTCTGGGGCCGGGAACAAGCCTAAAACCCAGCCTACAGCGCTAATCTGAGTGTGCCAACTCTAAAACAGCCTATATTATATTAACGCTGATATCTCAGTGCATTCTGCCCCCTCTGTGGCAGTGCACTTCGCCATCTGCCAGTGTATTCTACCCCCTCCGTGGTAGTACGCTGTGCCAGTTCGGGTCTTTACATCCTGCTCCCTCCGTGGCAGTGTATTGCACCCAAGTTAATATAAGATGGCAGAACAGCCAGGCATGTCACCATCAACACACATGGTGCCAGATCAGCCAGACATGCCACAATCAGCCAAGCCACAACATCCTAACACGTCTAAGACCAGACATGCCAAAGCACTGGCTAAGACAAAACATCTTTCCAGCCATAGTAAATCAAAGCGCCCTCGTTATGTCTCTGTGCCAATCACCACCACAGCACAGACACACATAAGTGATATTTTCCATTCCCCTGCTGCTGCCTCTGACGAGGAAGAGTTTGTTGGCTTTCCCGCTCACTGTTTGCCTAACGAACCTACCTCTGGTTTACCGCCTCAAACATCTGTTCCAATAGTTCATCAGGCACACACATCTGCCACATCTGGTCTGCAGCTGTCTCCTGATTTCCTCTCCCAACTTCAAGCCATGCTGGCATTTTTCACCCAAATGCAGTCACTACCACAAGTTCCTGCCATACCTCCACTCAACATGGACCAACGTGCGTGCCATGAAGCTCATCCTTCCTGTTCACCAGATCCCTTTGATGTAGCCAGAGGCAGATGTACGGACGAAGCCTCGTATGCGGAGGAGTCAATTTTCACTGACCATGTTGAAGGAGACGACTGGAGCGACTATTCAGATCATGAGGAGGATACATCGTATCACTTGTTTAATACCTCAGACTATCAGCCGCTAGCACGTAGGGTACTTCATACCCTTGGTCTCCAGACTGCGCCTTCAACTTCGTCTGCCCCAGCTATCAAAGGGGCCAAGGTCCTCAAATCCCCTGCACCTACTCAACACTACATCCCGGTGCCGGACCCAATTGCCAAATTAGCCTCCGAAGAATGGGCTCATCCACTCAAAGCTCGACGCTTCAAGAACCTGGCTGACAGACTTTACGCTCTAGCCCCAGACTTTGCCACCAAGTTAGATGTCCCTGGCATAGATGAACCAATCGCTCGCCTCGTTTCAAGATCTCTTTTGCCCAGGGAAGGGGAATCCCACCTAAAAGATATTACTGAGCGACGAATAGACTTCACCCTCCGCAAGAATCACGAGGCCACTGCCCTAGCCATGCGTGCCTCCGCTTCAGCCTCCATCTTCTCCAGAGCCTCTATGATGTGGATGGATGACCTTCTAGAGGACGCTAACCCTGATCCTGTCGCCTTCAGAAGAGCACTATCGAAATTACGTAAGACAGCAGCTTTTGTGGCCGATGCCACTTTGGATGCCACTCAACTAGGGGCACGAGCCATGACGACTCAAATAGTCGCTCGTCGCACCCTCTGGCTTCGCCACTGGCAAGCTGATTCAGCGGCCAGACTGAACCTGTCCAAGGCTCCTTACTCCGGATCTCTACTCTTCGGCGAGGAAGCTCTAAAGGCAGTTCTGGTTGACCCAAAAGACACCCACAAACCGGTTCTGGCCACAGTCAAGAACATCGACCACAGGCCCTTCAGGCGATTTCCCTCCTTTCGTTCTAACCAGTCCTTTCGAGGAACGCGGCCAGGAGGACGAGGCCGCGACTTCAGACCCTATGACCCCAACGCATTCAGGGGCTCCTGGAACCGACGCTTCCAGGGCAGAGGTCAGTACCAAGGGCGCAGGGGCAATTCATCGTCCTCATATAAGGGAGGCCCCCGTCTACTCAAGTAGTATTAACGCCCTCCCCATAGGTGGCAGATTACTTAATTTTGGAGATCGATGGCTGCGCCTTACTACGGTCTCCTGGATCAGGAACCTTTTCACTTATGGCTATACCATAGAGTTCTGGGCAACCCCTTCAGACAGATTCCATCCGTCTCCTTGCCCAAGGGCACCAGCCAGGCACAACATCATGCAGACAGCTATACATCACCTCCTGGACATAGCGGCGATAGAGCCAGTCCCCACAACTGAGAGGTCGGAAGGGGTGTACTCCCTCCTATTTGCTGTGCCAAAACGAGATTTATCTTGGAGGGCGGTATTGGACCTTAAGTTTGTCAACCATTTTGTAACATATCGCAGGTTCAAAATGGAATCTCTCCATTCCATTACCGAGAGTCTGCATGAAGGAGACTTCCTGGCTTCTATCGACCTCAAGGAAGCGTATCTCCATGTGCCCATTTGCATAGCCCACAGAAAGTTTCTTCGGTTTGCCTTTGGCCACCAACACTTTCAATACAGAGCGATGCCATTTGGCCTCTCCTCTGCTCCAAGAGTGTTTACCAAGGTGCTACTCATCCTAGTGGCTTACCTTCGGACCCAAGGGGTTCATATCTACCCATATTTGGATGATCTGCTAATACGGTCCAAGTCTGAAGAGCTGGCTCAGCATCATTTAATGATCACCCTCAATGTTTTGCAGACCTACGGCTGGCTTGTCAACTTCGACAAAAGCCATCTCCAACCAACCCAACGCCTACTACATCTTGGGGCAATGTTGGACACCCTGCAGGCAATGGTCTTCCTGGCTCCAGATCGCATCACTGCCATCACAAGCATCGCAAGGTCCCTGATGCAACAAACATCCGCAGACGTCATGCTTCTCGCCAGAGCGCTCGGGATGTTTATCTCCACAATCCACATTGTGCCCTGGGCTCGAGCCCACACTCGGCCCCTTCAGTGGACTCTGTTGCCTTTTCAAAAAGACATTGCCAGCTCCAACTATCGCAAAGTTCGTTTGAGCCCCGCTCTGCGCCTCTCTTTCCGCTGGTGGACCAAGGTTCAACATCTTTCCAAGGGCACGTCGTTCAGAGAACCCCGCAGAACCGTCGTAACCACAGACGCCAGCCTCATAGGTTGGGGAGCCCACTGCAACTCCCAGTACATTCAAGGGGTTTGGTCCAACGCAGAGCAATCTCAAAGCATCAACTGGCTGGAACTAAAGGCTGTCCACTTAGCTCTATGTCATTTTCAGTCTCTGTTCCCTTTGCATCATGTGCTCATTCGAACAGACAACACGTGTGTAAAATCACATTTGAACAGACAGGGGGGCACCAGGTCTCGTCCCCTGCAGAACTTAGCCTCCCTCATCTTTGTCTGGGCAGAACAACATCTACAATCCCTGAAAGCAGAGCACCTGAGAGGGATTTGGAATGTGACAGCAGACTGGCTCAGCAGACAACAGGTCTTTCCGGGAGAATGGAAACTTCATCCAGCCATTTTCCATCGTCTCCAGTGTCGGTTCGGCGCCCTCTCAGTCGACCTGTTTGCTTCCAGTCACAATTGCCAGCTTCCAAGGTACTTTGCCCGATACCTGGACTCAACAGCAGAAGCAGTGGATGCTCTGACAACACCGTGGCCAGACGGTCTATTGTACGCCTTTCCTCCCATACCATTGTTAGCCAAAACCTTGAGGAAGGCGCGAACCGAAAGGGCACAGCTGGTTCTGATAGCACCATTTTGGCCACGCCGACCGTGGTTCTCAGATCTTCTGGCAATGTCAATGATGGATCCTTGGACACTTCCAGTAACGCCAGACCTCCTATCCCAGGGTCCAGTACTGCACCAGGACCCTACTTGGCTCAATCTAACAGCGTGGCGTTTGAACGGAGACATTTGAGGTCAGCTGGACTGTCTGACGCTGTGATTGATATTATTTTGGCCTCGAGAAGACCATCTACCACTCGCATTTATCAACATACCTGGGTGGCTTTCTCCAAGTGGTGTCAGTCCCACCACCACGATCCTTCCCAGGCCAATGTGCATCAGGTGCTCCAATTTCTCCATAGTGGCTTTATGATGGGACTTCGACCCAACACTCTACGTCGACATGCGTCGACTCTGTCATCCATTCTCTCAGTGTCCTCTCCTGGAGATCATATTTCCTCACATCCGTTCATCAAACGTTTTTTGAGGGGAGTCGCCCTACGCTCTCCGGCTGTTGTCCATCGGTTCCCCTCATGGAGTTTGCCGAAAGTTCTGCAGGCTTTGCAACGCCCTCCATTTGAACCCATCAGGACTGTGCCCCTACGTATACTGTCCTTCAAGGTCCTGTTTCTGATCGTAATCACATCTGCCAGACGCGTTTCGGAGTTGGGCGCATTGTCTTCTGCTCGACACCTCTGCGTCTTCCATAAGGACTCTGTTGTGCTAAAGACTGACCCTTCCTTTCGTCCCAAGGTCGATTCAGTTTTTCATTGCAACCAGGACATTGTGTTGCCTTCCTTTTGCCCGAATCCTACCCATCCTCTTGAAAAGGCTTGGCATTCGTTAGATGTCCGGAGGGCTCTCAAGACCTACCTGTCCAGGACCCAAGAGATTCGACGAACAGAGTCTGTTTGTATCCTTTCATCCAAGGTCTATGGGGCATAAAGTTTCCAATCCTACTTTATCCCGTTGGTTAAGGGCATGTATTACTTTAGCATATGAGTCTCTGAAGCTGTCAGTTCCAGCTAGTATAACGGCTCATTCTACCAGGTCAGCTGCCACTTCGGCTGCTTTTGCCACTAATGCTCCTGTTGCCGATATTTGTAGGGCCGCAGTCTGGTCTACCCCACACTCGTTTATAAGGCATTATAAAGTTGATTGCTATGCCTCTGCTGACGCATCCTTTGGCAGACGAGTGTTGCAACAGGTTCTTAATGAGGATTAACACGTGGGTGGTCCCTCCCTGTATGGGCTGCTG
This sequence comes from Rhineura floridana, assembly GCF_030035675.1. Taxonomy (NCBI): domain Eukaryota; kingdom Metazoa; phylum Chordata; class Lepidosauria; order Squamata; family Rhineuridae; genus Rhineura; species Rhineura floridana. Next base: position 291,611,615 of record NC_084480.1, read on the forward strand.
TGGTACATCCCGTTGTGATGGCCGGACTCATAGGGAAAATGGACCATTGGTCTCACCTGAAGGGTGATTTTCCTATGAGGACGGACATCACGACCCTCCCAGTTGGAGGATGACTATATATTTTCTAATGCGTTATATATTACTGTTACGCTATTATATTTAAATTCAAGAGTGAAGTCAAGACTTCTAGTTCTGTTATACAGCTATGTTGCAGTCATGTTACTATGCATGGTACTATTGTGTTATTTTCCTGCTGCCAGGCCGCTTGGCCTTCTTATTGTATTTTTAGATCTTTATCCTGAGACTCGCTGCGAATGAACTGGAGAGTGGGAGGGGCCTGACGCCCCTAGTCTTGACTTCAAAGACATTCTTGCCTTCGCACGATAGGTGGAGCTGAAACCCGTTGTGATGTCCGTCCTCATAGGAAAATCACCCTTCAGGTGAGACCAATGGTCCATTTCCTGTGATAACCATTGTGGTCAACAATCACTTAAAGCAGTTCATCAAGTTGGTCACAACTTTAATTGCTTATAAAAAGTACTGAAACAGTACTGTTCTGATACTTAGAGATTGTCAGTGTTCACCTAGCAATCTGTCCATTTCCTGCTTTGTTTTTTTTTATTGAAGATCTCTTCTCCTTGAACAACCTGTACTTCGGTAGGCCTTGTACTCCAGTACTCAATATCATCTCTAGGAAATCATTGAGCATAGTAAGGGAGATGCCCTTTCAGATAAGGTTGTCAACATTTCCTCAGCTGCTGTAGAAAGCAGTAGCTGTTGAATTACTGCCAGTTATGAAGCTAATAGACATAGGCCATCTATCATGGAAAAAGTGATGATCCTACTTTTAAGCACGTTTGAATTCTAGTGGCTCATCTAGTTGGGGTTATTATATAAAAAGTGTTCAATGTGCATGAGTATCCTATAGTTCAGGGGTGGCTATATTTTGTCATGAGGGCTACGTTTATGGTAACCACCCCTCTGAGGGCCACATGCTAATACTGGTGTGGCCAATGTATATGCAGAAGGACACATGCACACTCATTTATATGACATCCAGTCACAGACTCTATAAAAGAAATTCAAGGATGACAGATTCATTCACGGAGGGACCGTATGATGAAGAACCAGAAATTTTAGAATGTGAGGTGAAGGCTGCTCTTAAAATACTTGGAAGAAACAAATCACCAGGAACAGATGGCATACCAATAGAGTTGCTACAAGCTACTGAGACTGAATCTGTCCAAATTTTGACAAAATATTGTTAACAAATACGGAAAAGAAAACAATGGCCCACAGACTGGAAGCATTCAGTATATATCCCAATTCCAAAGAAAGGGCATCCAAGGGAATGCAGTAATTATCAAACTATTGCTTTAATATCCCTATCCCATGCAAGTAAAGTAATGCTCAAGATTCTACAACAAAGGCTCTTACCATTTATGGAGCGAGAAGTGCCAGACATCTAAGTTGGATATAGAAAGGGAATTGGTACAAGAGATCATATTGCAAACATGTGTTAGATAATGGAATGGAGCAAGGAATTTCAGAAGAAAATCACCCTGTGCTTTATAGATTACAGCAAAGCCTTTGACTGTGTAGATCATGAAAAACTATGGAATTCTTTAAAAGAAATGGGGGTGCCACAGCATCTGATTCTCCTGAAGCGCAACCGATACTCTGGACGAGAGGCTACTATAAGGACAGAATATGGAAAAACCGATTGGTTCCCCATTGGAAAGGGTGTGAGACAGGGGTGTATTTTATCACCCTATTTGTTTAATTTATACGCAGAACATATCATACGGAAAGCAGGATTGGACCAAGAAGGAGGTGTGAAAATTGGAGGGAGAAAGATATGCGAACAATACCATATACTAGAAGAAACCAGTAATGATTTGAAACAAATGCTAATATTGATTTTTTTATTTTATTACATTTATATACCGCCCCATAGCCGAAGCTCTCTGGGCTAATGAAAGTTCAAGAGGAAAGCACAAAAGCAGGACTACAGCTGAACGTCAAGCAGGCTAAAGTAATGACAACAGAAGATTTATGTAACTTTAAAGTTGACAGTGAGGACATTGAACCTGTCAAGGATTATCAATATCTTTTCACAGTCCTTAACCAAAATGGAGACAATAGTCAAGAAATCAGAAGAAGGCTAGGACTGGGGAGGGCAGTTATGAGAGAACTAGAAAAGGTCCTCGGATGCAAAGATGTATCACTGAACGCTAAAGTCAGGATCATTCAGACCCGATCTCTATGTATGGATGTGAAAGTTGGACAGTGAAAAAAGCGGATAAGAGAAAAATAAACTCCTTTGAAATGTGGTGTTGGAGGAGAGCTTTGCGGATACCATGGACTGCAAAAAAGCCAAATAATTGGGTGTTAGAACAAATTAAACCAGAACGATCACTAGAAGCTAAAATGATGAAACTGAGGTTATCGTACTTTGAACACATAGTGAGAAGACATGATTCACTAGAAAAGACCATAATGCTGTGAAAAACAGCAGGGAGTAGAAAAAGAGGAAGGCCAAACAAGAGATGGATTGATTCCATAAAGGAAGCCACAGACCTGAACCTACAAGATCTGAACAGGAGGGTGGTTCATGACAGATGCTATTGGAGGTTGCTGATTCATAGGGTCGTCATAAGTCGTATTTGACTTAAAGGCGTATAACAACAAAACCATAACTCTTTCTCCCTTTCTTTCTGTCTTGGGCCATGTGTGGCCTGCAGGTTAGGCACTCTTGTTTTAGTGATTGAAAAAATACTCTGGTAACTACTGAAATTAAAGTACCCTCCCCCATATTGCAGTCTGTATGGCTTTGTTCCTGGAAAGTTGAGGCAAAATTGCAAATACCCCTGTTGTAAGATTTCATTATGTGTTTGCATGGTCAGAGAAAGCAAGAACTTTGAGTTGCGCCTCTTATAAAATTTGTAAAAATCTTGTAAAAAAACCCCTTTTAATTCTCCCTCCCCCCTGATTTCTTTTAAACCATTTGCTTAAAACTCCTTTTTGGCCCGGCTAATTGTGTTACATTGTTGTAATCTCCAAAGCAAGCTTGTATTGAATGTCCACAGTGGCAGCTGATGCCTCCCAAAAGTATTTTTAACAATTTATATCCAGCCTTTTCAAGGAATTTGATCAAGGCATTATAAAGGCAAATTGCTCAAATGTTCTGGAGTTCTGAAGGTCAGTAAGTCTAATCCTGAAAGTAACCTGGGTAGGAAACTCCTTAGGAACCATATGCAGGAAAAGGAGGGTACAGTAAATTGGAATATAACCGTGTATATCCGGTGAGCCTCTCTTGCTGGAAGTCACATCAAACAGACCAAGTGAGAGTTGCTAAATGCTCTTATATAGAAAGTTGGAAATAGTACATCTCTTTACTTACTGTGCAAAACCTGAGGCTGAAAGTTCGCCTCATACTTAGCAAGGAGTATGCTCTCACATGTAACAACAAAATGAAAAACCCCTTCGCAGACCTGAACCAGACTTAGCCTGTAGGATTTCAAGAGGCAGTCAGGAACGCATGTGTACTTTCAGAGCATAAGTTGGTGTGTGTATATATATATTTGTTAGTATGTATCACATGTTATATCAGCAAAAAAATCAGACTATTGTACAATTAGGTGGGAAAATTATAAGATCCCAATGGACCTTTATATAAAAAACCTTCAGTACTGAGTGGTCTCCTTTACAACTCACTTTTATCATAAAATGCTATCTTCATTCAGGTGGCAACTTAAGCCCTGTTTGTTCTGGCAAGCCTTTGGAACATTATAGGAGTGATACAGTTTGTTTAATGTATTTTGTATTGTGGTTTGACTTCTGTGTTTAATATGATATTTTTATTGTTAGCTGCTCTGGGCTCACATGAGAGTAAGGGGAGTGGTGTTGGAATAATAATAATAATAATAGTAATAATAATTAGTTTGCTGGTTGACTTGAGTCTCTGCTGTCTCCCTGCTGTCAAAGCACGCCTCAGTTCTTTATCACAGTGTTCATGTTCTATGTTCTATTAAATGTTATTTGAGCCTAGAAAGTCAACAGTAGACACTTTATTAAGATAATCTGATGTCAGTGCACTTTGGAACAAGAAGTGAATGTTGGCGAAAGCTGGTTTAAGGGCTTTTCAGTTCATAGAATTGTAGAGTTGGAAGGGGCCTATAAGGCCATCAAGTCGAACCCCCTGCTCAGTGCAGGACTCCAAATTAAAGCATACATGACAGGTGCCTGTCCAGCTGCCTATTGAACATCTCCAGTATTTGAGAGCCCACCATCTCCCTAGGTAATTGGTTCAATTGTCGTACTGCCCTACAGTTAGGAAGTTTTTCCTTATGTTCAGTCAAAATCTGGCTTTCTGCAACTTGAGTCCATTATTCCGTGTTCTGCACTCTGGGACAATTGAGAAGAGAATCTGGCCTTCTTCCATGTGGCAACCTTTCAAGTATTTGAAAAGTGCTATCATATCTCCCCCTCAGTCTTCTCTTCTCCAGGCTAAACATGCCCAGTTCTTTCAGTCTCTTCTCATAGAGCTTTGTTTCCAGTCCCCTGATCATCCTTGTTGCCCTCCTCTGAACCTGTTCCAGTTTGTCTTTATCCTTCTTAAATTACAGTGTCCAGAACTGAACACAATACTTAAGATGAGGCCTAACCAGTGCCAAATAGAGGGGAAACAATATTTCATGCAATTTGGAAACTATACTTCTGTTAATGCAGCTTAAAATAGCATTTGCCTTTTTTTGCAGCCACATCACAGTGTTGGCTCACATTCAGCTTGCAATCAACAATCTCAAGATCCTTCTCGCATGTAGTATTATTCAGCCAAGCATTCCCCATGTTATAACTGTGCACTTGGTTTCTTTTTCCTAGGTTTAGAACTTTGCAATTATCCCTGTTAAATTTAATTCTGTTGTTTTCAGTCCAATGCTGCAACTGATCAAGATTCCTTTAAATTTTGTTTCTGTCTTCCAAGATATTAGTTATCCCTCCCAATTTTGTATCATGTGCAAATTTGATAAGCATTCCCTGTACCTCCTCATCCAAGTCATTAGTTGTCCCAAATTATGCTAGCTGCACTGTAAATGTTTTATAATATTACCTAGACGTGTCTCAAAGCATTTTTGGTTCCCATTTCTACGTACAAGAGTTAACTTACTGTTAGCAGTATAAACCAAAATATAAGGTAAAAATCATCAGTGCAAATATAATGCTTTTTAAACAAAATGGTATTTTTATTTGCAGGAACAGATTTTTATGTGACATACCAGGCAGCTAAATACGTTAAACTAGCCTTAGAGAGGAGGAAAGTTTTTATTTCTCCTGGTGATAGTATATTCTTTTAGAGCTATTTAATTAATAACTGCTTAATTAAATAATTCACTTTTGCATTACTTTAGTATGTTTTACATAATTGATTTATCATAGTTTCTTTTAATCATTCTTTTAATTTGTTCTTTGCCTGTGTGCTTTTTGTGTATGTGCAAAAAGCCTGGTTGGTTATTGTACAATAAACTGAACTGAACATATCCCCAAGAGTTGTATAGCTAGATTTGGCTCCTGCTGGGATGAAGGGCAGGACATAAATCAAATAATTAATAAATAAATAAATAAAATTTGGGATGTTCATTAAAGGCTGCTAATTGGAGAGAAAGAGAGATGAAATACGAGAAGAGATGACTAGCACAGGTTAAGCTTACTGTTTGTATATGGTTGTTAAAAGGAGGGATACCAATAAGTAATATTTCCTGCTATAAAGTAACTGGAAGCTGATAATTTGATCAGTCTTCTAAGAAAGTACTTAACATATGCTAATTTAATATTTGTTATTTGTATCTCGTACTTCCTCCAAGAAGTTGTTGGATGTTCACTCCCCACTTTATCTACCACAAATTCACATAATTGATCAGTAATGTTGGCTTGCATGAAGTTTGATGTAAGCACAATGTTAGGAGCATTAATGAGTCAACAGATACTTTGAAGGCTTTGGCATCTTGACAGGTTTTTGACCTTGAGCTTTCCCTATAATTCATGTTAAGTTCATCTAAAAGCCTTTGGAGTAAAGAAAAACTAATTTTGTCTGAAACTAATAGGTCATTTGAAATATAGTTTATAGAATTCTGGATATGTAGTTGCAATGTGTCAGATATGATTAAACAAATTTTAGTGTTTACATTTTTATGTGAAGAACTGCAGGAAATGATATATGTGTAGCTGAGAACATTTAATTTGTACCCCACTTTTGCCTCATTTTGTGTGATATAAAGCATTGTCTCTCTTCCCATTTCTTAAGAAGGCTAGGAAGCCTCTGTTATATGGTAATAACAGTGTGCGGTGGTGTGTTGAAAGTGGGAATTAGTGCAATACTCATGTCATGCTAAGCTCACTAAGGAAAGCTCTTACATGTCAAACAGTTCTGTAGAGACACTGCATGATCAAGAAAGCTTTATTCTGCCTATTCGATTTGGGCAAGAATGCTCTATAGGACAGGTTGTTAAGACTGGTTCTTTAGCAAACCAAGCACTTATTTCTGTCTGCAAATAAGAGCATGGGATTGAGTGAGCTGCCCTTTGTACATTTTGAGTTTATTCAAATCCAAATGTATATTCCTGTACTGAACAATATTTAATGTATATTCTGGGATGCCATTTTATTATACTTTTTAAAATGTAGTAGCATCTAATGATAAGACTTTTTAATTAAAGGTAAATAGAACTTCAGTACGTTATTTAAACAATTTTGATCTTCTCTTAACAGGTTGAATTGAGAGATTCTCTGAATACCGTTGCCCTGAAGTTTGATACAACACCTAATGAATTGGTCCAGTTAAACAAGCTATTTTCCAGAGCTGTTGTTCCTGGACAGGTATTTCCTGTTGTGTAACATAAGGAAGACAGAGTAGCTAAAGTAGATCAAAAATTCTTAGGAAGAACCAGATCATGGGCTATCCAATATAAAGATAGCTCCTGCCTCCACAGGGGTCTAATTGTGCCATGGAGGAAAGTTGAAAAATATGTTGGACATTGTGGTGATCCCCCTCACTTGAATGCATTGCCACCACATTCAGAATGATTACCAATCTCTCACTAGGGTGGCAGTTCAGAGTTTACCTGAGGGCAGGGCACGACAGGAGCAGATGTGGATTGAAGTTGTGATTCCAGGTCCGTTTCAATGTTTTAAGTGGAAAGAAGACTTAATTTGCTGTTCATTTGCAAAATAGTTGACTATTGTGCAGTACACTGAACTGAATTACAAAATAACAGTAATATAGACATCACAGTGGAACAGGCATGTATGAAGTGGCATAATTCAGGAAGGTTTCTACAGTGGGATTTTACTGAATGCCTACATCCCGCTTGACTTTCTAACCACACAACCATTCTGTTCTTCGTGGATTATGTAAAATAATTAGATTAACGTTGAAAATTCATATTGCAGGTTACTGTTCCCAAAGTCAAATATCAAAAACAATCTAAAGTGCAGTTAAACACAAACAATATCCAAGAACCACTAACAAATTAATTTAAAACAAGGGTATATGTGCTAAATTCTTCCAAGACTTGTTAGAAAAAAGATGTTTTCACAAGCCACTAAAAACAGGGGAAATGGCTTCTGGTGGCTTTTTCTATGGAGACTGTTTTATAAATGTGCCAGAGCCCTGCTTTTATACATCTGCTGATCTTTCCTCATGTGGAACCCTGAGCAAACTGGAGAGCTGAAGTATGAAAAGGTGCCACCTGAGATATGATAGGCCCACACTTCTGGAATGTTTTATCAGAAAGTCTGATGAAATATTAGGTGCCACACAGTAGCTAAGAAAGTGGTGTGTATCTGTCTGTTGGTTTACAAAAAAGAAAACCAAATTCAGATTAGTTTTGACCAGCCAGAATGACAATGAAGGACAGTGACTTTCTGCATGCCAAGCAGATCCTCTACTACTAAGTGCCAGGTTCATTCTCTGGCATCTCCAGATAGGACTGGGAATGTCCTCTGTCTGAAACCCTAGAGAGCTGCTTCCAATCAGTGTAGAGACTACTGAGGTAGGTGGACCAATGGTCTGACACAGTATAAGGCAGCTCCATATGTTCCTATCATACAAAGAGATTTGTAACAATTTCCAGAAGGGTAGCTTTGTTAGCTAAAGCAACATAAGAGTTTTGTGGCACATTCAAAGACTAATGTTTTTATTATGGCATAAACAGTTGTGGACCAGAGTTCATTTCATCAGATGCATGAAGTGTAATTCCAAATTGGTGGGCATATATTCACACATGGTGTGATGGTGTAGATACAGAGGAGTAAGATGGAGGGAAACAATACAAAAAAGAATACAGTATTAGCAATATGTAAAGTCAAAATAGTTACGATAACAATTTGTAATTCTCTGTTCGTGTATGGAAACATCTCTGATACAAGGCCTGCGTAACCAATGTATTTCCCATGAGGAAAGATTGTAGCATTTGCTCTTTTAAGTTTAGAGAAAATGCAAATAAGAGGTGACATGATAGAAGCGTATACAATAGAAGCGTATACAATTATGCATGGCATGGGAGAAAGTTGGTAGAGAAATGTTTTTCTGCCTTTCTCATAACACTAGATATCCAGTGGATATCCAGTGAAGCTGAATGTTGAAAGATTTAAGACAGACAGACAGAAAGTACTTCTTCACACAGCACATAATTGAACTGCGGAATTCTCTCTGACAAGAGGGTGATGGCCACCAATTTGGATGGCTTTAAAAGAGTATTAGACAAATACATGGAGGATAAGTCTATCAGCATCTACTAGCCATGATGGCAGTGCTCTGCTTCAATAATTGAAGGCAGTATGGCTCTGAATACCAGTTGCTAGAAATCAGAGGGGAGAATGCTCTTGCATTCAGGTCCTGCTTGTGGGCTTCCCATAGGCATCTAGGTGGCCACTGTGAGAACAGCATGCTGGACTAAATGGCCTATTTGCCTTACCCAGCAGGCTCTTCTTCTTTTCTTACCTTAATTCCTTTTTAAAAAAAATTTGGTGATGACATCTTAATCAGAAGTATTTTCTTATTTTAACAGATTTTATATGTTCCTGATCCAGAATATATTTCCAGTGTGGAGAGTTCTCCTTCACTTAGTCCTATAAGTCCTTTATCACCTACATCTTCAGAAGCAGAGGCTGAGAAGACAGCTGTAAGTGTAAGCAAATACACTTTGCTGAAGTAATGTGAAATAACTTTTTCAAAAGATGGACAGAATTCATGAAGATTGTGCTGTCTGAAAGTAGATTGGTGCCTGGGTGTCTTGAGATCAAAAAGTATTTTGATAAAGATCTTGCCCAGATTGTTTGAAAGGGTGATAAAGATGCTACCTTCAGGGGTAGCTAAACCTTTTTGGACCAAGGATCACATTCACCCTTGGCCAGCCTCTGTGTGTGTGTGGGAACACATGCTAGTTTAGGGGGTGTAGGTGTAGCCATCCCGCACTGTCAAATGTGAACATATAAGAGATACATAAAGGCATCTCTCCTCAGCTGATGCATGCAGATCAACTGAGGAGAGGGATCACCACCTAGCACTATATCTTCTTTTTACAAGAAAATATTTTTGCTGTTGCTGCTAAAATTGCTAGTCTTAGGTGGCGGTAGAAAAAAATTGGTTGAGGGGGAGAGCTGTATGATGCCCGGGAACTGGGGGTTAGCCATGTCCACGTTAGATTCTTTGACTATACTTCATAAGTTTTTATGTTTATCTAGTCCCCAAACTGTTGTCTGCAAACCACCAGTGGTCCACCAGCTTTATTCAGGTGATCTGCTGCATGTCTGTAGATTTGTGATTGAAGACAGGAGATGGCACTCCATTGCATCAAATATTCATATTGATTTTTTATTGTGTTTGTTCTGCTGCTTTTATTTCTTATATTGCATTTTTATTGAATTAGAATTTGAATTCTATAGAATAATACAATAAAATATAATATATAGAAGAAATAAAAGAAGCAATATAAATAAAAGGAAAAACCATGGAGCATTTAGATAGTACATTACAGTTGCTACAACAGGCAGAAAAACCATTAAATTGTCTACGAAGACCCTTAGCAGTTTTCAAGTGTTCCATGGGGAAAAAAGTTTGGGAACCACTGTTCTAGATGTGCATGCATGCTTTTCTATCTTGCTTTATCCAGAGGGACTGTACAATATCCATTGCACTAGATTTCCCAGAAAGTTGTATTGTAGATTTAAAGCATTGATGGTACAAGTTGGGTGAAGTTTGTTCTTTCACTATGTGGTTTATTTATTGAACAGTAATAGTTTGTCAGGTATTAAAGACATTTGGACCTCTTCTTTTCATTCAAAGGGACATTCACAGGCCACAACCTAATTTGTTCCCAGAACTTAGAATCCATAAGCATTACTTGCTAATCAAGTTTTTAATTCAATTGTCAGTTTAAGAAAAGGATTTTTTTAAACTGGGGAACATCTATGGATTTTTAAAGGAAATGTTCATCATTCAACTTGATGCTGAAATTATAAGCAAGGCAAACTAACCATTGGCTGCAGTTCTGTAATTTTGTGCTGCTTTAAATTTTTAATCATTTTGAAGTTTTTTTTTTCACTTATAAACTTCCTTGCTACCATTCAGTCTAGAAATTCTTAAAAAATGAAAGCTGTGATTTCTAAGATTTAGGCATGGAATGTATAAGGGTACAATTGGGCACTATAAAATAGTTCTACTTTTGTACCAAACTTCCTTTTGTCTTTGTAGGATTCTGATGGGGTACACAGAAAAGAAGCAACAGCCACACCAGCATACACATGTGTTCGGCCTACAAGAGTGGTGTCTTCCACATCAGAGGAGGAAGAAGCTTTCACAGAAAAATTTCTCAAAATTAATTGCAAATACATAACTAATGGCAAGGTACAGAAAGCTTTAGCATTAAGCTTCAACTATTTATTTCAGGATCAATCCTTTATTAAAACAGAAGCAAGTGTCGGTAATTAATTGACACCACTTAAAATGCAGCTAACCATAAAGTTACAAAATCTATTGGTTTATAATCTACATCCTGCACTTTATTCACTTCCTTTGACACAGAAATACTACTTTCTGTTAAAATAAAAGCAAGCTGTGAATTTGAAAGATGCAGCCGAGACTGCACATGTCTACACATTGACTATTCCATTATTCACTAAAAATATGTATATTGTTGTGTGCAGATTTCCCCAATAGTTTTATATTTATATAATTCTGTATTTGAGCTGTTTCTTTTCTCATGCAGTGGCCAAGAGTAGCAGCAAGTTTCTCAAGCCACATTTTTATTTTATTTTTGCTTTGAGCGAAAGTAGTATAGGCCTTGCTCTCTATCATCTGGCAGATCTAGGACTATTGAGCAAGGGTTACACCCAACATAGTGCTAAATCACGGTCCTGTCGGCACAAGAATTACCGCTAGTGAGGTGAGACTTTCTCCTCTCCTGTCCCTGTGCACTTCCTAAATCTTTTCTGGAGGTTCCCTGAGCCTTCTGGAGCAGATTTGGAGAGGGTGTGGGCATGTGCCAGGGGAGGGGAAGTCCTATTGCACTAGTGGTAATCCTTGCACTGATGGGACACATTAGTTGGATACTGCCTTTAGCCAATTATGTCAGGAAAAGAACACTTTGGGGAGATTATGAGAACCATTAAAGCAGATCAGGCATTGGAAAACTGATAGACAATGCTGGAGGCAACCAACCATTCCGTTAAGAATTGCATCATCTTCCAAAGAGCTCATATTTGGAAGAATTAAGACTGCTTCTAAAAATAAGTATGTGGGAGACTTGGTAGTACAGGAACAACTGTCAAAACATTTGCCTCTTAAAGCATTCCATTCAATATGACACATGGTAAACTACCTTTCACAGTAAAAATGTCTTCAATCTTCCATAAGCATGTGTCTGTACACCAGGTTTTACTGGATATTTTCAGCTCAGTCTTTCTTGTTGTATCCTGACAGTTGACTTTGCTCCTTCTCTTTCTGTCTCAAGACATGTGAACTTAAAATCTGTAAATGGTATTTTCAGGCTTTCTGTGGTAAACATAAAATCATTTATACTATTTTAGAAGAGATAAAGCTTAATTACTTGCCATGAGTTCAAAACGGGATAATCCTGCCCTTTTGATCATCCACAAACCTGCGGAGAAACAGTACACAAGTCTAATCTTACATGTAGATGAACAGCTTTTTTAAAAAATTGTAAATGGCTTTCATTTACACAGAGCTTGGTAGTGCGACTGTCTCATCTTTTATTTGGCTCTTTTACTTCATTAATAACTCTGGCGCATCTAGTTTCCATAGACTTCCAAAACTTGTAGATAATATGGTCTCTATATTCCTTATTCAGCTAGGCTCCAGCCCAATTTTATATCTGAGAGATTTCACACCTTTTATAACTACCTTTTTCACATTCTAACAGTGCTCAGTAGTAAGAAACTACTCTATTTTCATAGATTTCTCTTGGTCCCTCACACTGCTAGCTGTTCTGTTCTGTAAGTGGAGGACTTCCTATCTCTCCCTTTCAAAAATAAGAGGCCACATAAGGAGAAATGCACTTCTTGTTGTCTTTTTAGTAATTTCCCCCTTCCTTCTCAATCTGCTGAGAGGCCTTCATTGAAACCAAGACATAATATGAAATAGGGACTGGTAGTGTTCAACCCTGGAACAAGTTTACAAGCACTGATTCATATGAAATAAATACAAATCAATGTCTTTTCCTACAGCTTTGTCTACTGATCTTTCATAGAGCTGGTGAGCTTTCTAACAATCCAATCAGTTTAACAACACTTGAGTTTTTTTCAGAAAAAGGGAGTACTTTCTTGACTTTATGATTCATTCTGTTTGAAAGGTTTATAGATGTACGAGAAACTGTCTGAAGTCTCGATCTATGAATACCAGTTTTTCATAGGCCCACAAGGGTTCAGCCTTTACACCAGGTACGGTAACTTGTGTCTAGGCCGAATCTACCACGTAGGGTGGTAGCTGAGGTTAAAAAGGAGAGACGCTCCATGTATGCTGTGCTGAAAGGAAAGGACAGGAATCAGATTTTATAAGAGTTATTTAAACAGTGCTTACCACAGAGAACCAATGCTTTCAAGTGTACACAATCCACATTTAGAAACATACATAGTAATCCTCACTTTATTGGGAAAAGGGAATTTTAAGAGATTGGTGCCCCTTATATAAGTCATTAGGTATCTAAATAAATTGCATGCCTCACATAAAAAAATGGATAAACAGGAAATATCATGAATTATCCCTTTTGAATGTACGTGTTGTAAATTTGCTTTCATTTTTGCTCTGACTTACAGTATATAATTGCTGCAGCTTATCAGATTTAAGAGAAATGAACCTGTGTTTGTTTTTTCTGAACCAGTGATAACTAAATATTGGTTCTGGGACTTTTTTTAACAAGGGAAAATGTTTTCCTTTAAACTATTCATTCCTCATGGATTGTTCTGCAGTCCTTCACTGGCTTCCAGGAATGTTGAGTATTAGGTAGCTTGTAGCATAAATGTTCAGTATTCATTAAACAATAAAACAATGCTGTTACTCGTAGAAATGGGTTGAAAGGGGTTGGCTAATCTTAGGGAGCGAAAACGTTTGATGACCTTTCTTCTTATCTTAGGGAACAGTCAACGGTGTGCTGCTAGTGACGCCAAATAATATAATGTTTGATCCACATAAAATGGATCCATTGGTTCAAGAGAACGGCTGTGAAGACTATGGCATCATGTGTCCAATGGAAGAAGTGATGTCAGCTGCTATGTATAAAGATATTGTAGACGTCAAAGTAAAGGATTCATTACCCATGTAAGATAGATGTGTGTGTGTGTATTCTAAAAATTATATATATGTAACTTTGCATTAAATTGCATGGCAGTGGTTTTGATTACTATAGTACAAATCACCTTTTGTTCAAGACTTCAGACAACAAAAAGTGCATGACAGCATCTAGCTTTTGTTATGTACATTTCTTTTAGAATTTTAGTACGGCCTTGCCCCTTTTTGCATCAGTAATGAGTTTTGAAAAAGCCATTGTCTTAATGCCAACTAGTTCAATTTTGCTTTATGTTCAAGGCATTAAAATCAACTTTTATAAAGAGATAATCACTAAAATACAGAATAGTTCACACTGTTCACCATTTGATACATGTCTCTTGACTTCTAAAGTTAACTTTTACAGAGAAAGAACTGATCTCCCCTCCTCCTTCCTTCAAGATAGTGGTCTTTTTATTGTTCTTTGCATAGTCATAGTGTCCCTGGATTTGTTTGTTTTTCCCCCTTGAACAAAATATTTAGAGTGGCAGCTCAATTCAAGCAGAATTAGTCATTATTCCATGGCTTTTAGAAACTTACTTTAGAAACATTTTCCATGTCACTTGATCGATTACCAAATTTTATACAAATCTACAAATTCTGAAAGTAGCAAGTCTGTGTCTAGGTAAGTAAGCTTAAAACGTGCAAGAAAGGCTAGATTCCTCTGCTTTTTTATTTAATAGAAAATTAAAGGCAGGTTATTTTCTTGGGATTTAGATATTTGCTTAAATATTTTCTTTCTAACCTGAATAATAGATTTTAGACAAAAATTCTCAAGTTAGGATGTCATAAGTTTCTACCAAGTATATGCTCTATGCCACTTACTAAGTTTCATATCCTTCAGGTTAAGGCATATTTGGATTCTGTGTTTGTGTAATTTTAAAAGGAAGGGAGATAAAAGTACATGTAGGCTCATCTTTTGACTTCTGTCTGCTATTGGCTCTTAAGAGTAGAATTATCTGTCACAGCTCACCCAGGTTTTCCGGCTATCTCTCAAGCGTTTCCCTCATAGTATTTTTAAATTGTTAATTTTAAAATCTGCACCTATTTCCACTCATTAGCTATACAGTTTTAATTATTCTTGATTGCAGTTGAATGCTTTTTCTGCAAAAATATTTAAGAAGATTTTTTTGGAGTTAAACTTTAATAACTTCTTTGCTCTAACACTTATTTTCCCCACAATGTGGGAATACTGTGGTGTTACATCAGGGATGATATCCAACTAAGTCATAGTTATAATAGATCCATTGAAATAAATGGATTTAAGTTCATTGATTTCAAAGGATCTGCTGCTCTGAGTATGACTTCAACTGGATATTATCCTAGGTTCTCCTGGGTGACAAATACTTTTGGTTTTCCATGCTGACGTAAAATCTTTGATGTGATGACAGTTCATCTTGGAGTTACAATTAACACAGCTTTTACTTGATTTCCTACAACAGTAGGATGCATAAAGTCACTATGTTCTGTTGTTCTGTGCGTTTTTGTTTGTCTCATCATTTGATCCAAAGACTCAGTGCTTTATCTCATAATATTTGGGAAGAAGCACTTGATGCTACACCAGTATGATTATTAGTCTTGCTTTTATAGAATGTTTTGAGTTCTGATTAGTGGCAGAGCAGACTCATAACTGGCAAAATGTTTAGGCTTTGCTTTTTGTAAAAATATCTAGGTAATTAGAGATACTTGGAAAAATACAAAACGTATCACCACATTGGGACCTTATCTAATCATATTATGGGCAGTAAATAGATAAATTTGTTATTGTAGTGAAATTGTTTGCACTGTTTTAGACTGTGGCTGGCTAGGGTTGTCTTCTCTGAAGCTTTAAGCTTCTATAGAGGGTGGTAGAGTTCTGTCCAATGGGATAAACCAGCCCACCTGTCTGCCTCCAGGTCAGAGCTCGGTAGGAGGGGCAGAGTCTTGCTTTTGTTCTATGCTTGCAGGACACTCAAAGCCTGTCAAGCACAGAACCTGTGTGCCTCTATTTGGATGTTGCTGCTTGAAGTGGTGAAGGATACATTGCGCTAGAATCTTTTTTAGGAAAGTTTTTTAATGTGTTTTCTTAACTTTATTGTATAGTTTTATTTATTTTCAAGGGTAAAGTTATTATTTACATTAAAAAAACTTTAATAATAAAAGGCTTCCATGTGTGTAAAGCTGAGAAGAAAAAAACAATCTCATATCTTCCCTAGCCTCTCTGTATTCTATATCACATTAGCATTGTTGTTTTTCACTTGAACATACATATTTATATGTAGTTTTAAAGAATTTTATTTTGTTTTTATTTATTTATTTATTACATTTATACACAAGGCAGCTTACATACGGTTCCCAGGCTGCTTTACACCTGCTTTAATAAAATATCAGTCCCATGGCCTATTTTGTGTTTGCAGTTGTAATGTAATTTGTTTACCAATGTAGGATAGATATCTCTTTGCAATCATCAGCTGGTTTCTTTACTGCAAAATGCTAGAATCGTAATAATTTGTCCAAAAATACGGGTTTGTTTAAACCATTTAGTGTACAAAATTCAGAGCTGGAGAAGATGGAGTGGTGTCTAGTCCAACCTTGAAAATAAGCTTACAAAAGTTATTCGCCTGCAAAAAAAAAAGTTAGCTTGCTGGGGACTGGCAGAATTCCATCTCTCCATCTGGGAGCTGCTTGTCTGCTATACTAGTTGCAGAGAAAGGACAGAGCATTCTTTATCCCTGCATGGAATTTCATGCATTTGCCTGCAGTTCCTTATCACCTATGGCTGCCAAGCTAGTGCTTAAATATAAGGCTTGTCTGGTCTATCCATCTACCATAAAGCAAGAGTAAAGTGTTTTTCGCCTAAGGTGCTCACATATCTTATAGAACTGAGTTTGGTGAAGAGTCATGAATAAAGCTCCAACTTACACAGTTAAAATGCATCTAGTAAAAAGTACGTGTGTGTTCTGCTTTATCAGATTGAAACAGCTTTTCTTCCCTCCTTTTTTTAAAGGGATGTGGATCAGTTGTCTGTAAAAGATCTCTGCCATTTCAAGAAAATCACAAGAAGCAATACTGATGAAATGGACTCAAAGATGCGGGATACAGGGAATGATAGTGCCAGCACCGCTCCAAGGAGCACAGAGGAATCTCTTTCGGAAGATGTGTTCACTGAATCAGAACTCTCTCCAATAAGGGAGGAGCTTGTTTCTTCTGATGAGCTTCGACAAGACAAATCTTCTGGAGCCTCATTAGAATCTGTCCAGACAGTAAATCAGACTGGTGCAGAACATATACCTGTTTCAGACTCTGCTAATGTTCTTGGTGATGTAAACTCCAGTGTAGAACAGCCTTTGAATGATGACAGCAAGTCTGTTAGTGATACTGTGGGTTCAGAATCAGTAGACAGAGCACTAAAAGAAGTACAAGACACTGTAGAAGGAACTACTGCTGATGCTCAAGAGACACCACATAGCACAGAGCAGGAATCTGTCATGGAAAATGTACCAGAAGGTGAGAAGTGTTTGCATACTGAAGAAAATGATTCTAAAAGGGAAACCACAAATAAGGGGAAACTTGTGAAAGAGTCAACTCAAGATTCTGACACAGATATTGATATGCTAAGAAAACTTTGGAAGAGCCATACTATGCAACAAACCAAACAACAAAGGGATAACATGCATCAAGATGCTCATAAGGAAATGAAGCACAAAGTGGCAACAGCAGATGGAACAATAGAAGGTAAAGAAGTTAACATTACAGAATCTAACGGTTTTTTGTTTCATGTTAACAACTTGTAAAAAAGGTTTCCCTGTAGCATTCCCAAGTGCATTCTAGCTTAGATGAGTCATGTGCTAGTATGAAATACCTTGAATGATAAATCCCAAGTTTCTCTAAAACAAAAAGGCCCATGACTTTAACCACTTGGAACGTCTCATGGAGCTGAACTAGAATACATTCTGTGTACATAGGAGAAATTTAATATTTAATGTTTATTATAATGCACTGATTGCTGATGTATGGGAGGGGCAGCAGTGTAACTGGAGCAGATATCTCTACTCCTATACCAGCTTAGTCCAGGTACATTAGATGGTGAAGGAAGTGGCTGTCATAGTTAAATTACATTAAATAATATTAAATAGAAATTCATATCACAGATTTTTATTTAAGTATAATCTTTCTTGTTTAAAAAATGAACACACAGCAGTTTTTCTAGCATTTTGCTATTCTAGGTAACCTTATCATTCATCAGTGAATAGTTCCATTTGTTAGTAGCAAAATGCTTCTTATAATATTTACCATATTTGCATGCAAAACTTAATTTGTAGAAGATTGTGTGTAAGAGATGTGCCAGTTCAGGAAACAGCTTTTTTTCTCATGCAACGTCCTGTGCATGAAATGCTTAGGAAGCCACATTGAGGATCTTTTAATGGAAATAATGAATAGAAATATTCTTAAATTTTCTGGAAACCACTAACTGTTTTCTCTAAAATGGGGATTATGCACTGGGTGTTCTCCAGAAGTTGGTCTAAACACTTATGATCCATGACCAAAGGTCATGATGACTGAGGCTAATGGAAATTGGAGTCCAGTGACATCTGGAGGTCACCAAGTTCCCCATTGCTGATCTAAAATGTGAGTGCAGTGAGACTTACACAAGTTATATACACCTCTGTTTCAGAAAGAACAGTTTGTCTTTGTCTAGCTGTACACTATCTTAGAATAAAAGTCTCAAACAAAATAGATTAAATCAACTAATCATGATGGTAAACTTTCAGTTTGCCTCTCTTCTCATGGTTGCTGATGATAAGGCTAGAAGTACTAGGACCACTTGTGGCTGTCATTGTTAATTGTATTTGATGGGGGATGGGAGAGCAAAATGCCAGACAGGCTCAGTATGGCAGAGATGGATAGGTGGCAGGCAACAGCAGAATCGGTTACTGTCTAACCTACTCCTCATAGTTCCCTTTGGCTCAGTATTTATTTATTTATTCTACTTATATACTGCCCCATAGCCGAAGCTCTCTGGGCGGTTTACAGTAGTCAAATATGTTATGTTTATTGTATTTATAACCCCCCTTTCAACCTAAAAGTTCCCAGAGTGGTGTGCAATATTACATTAAAATACCACAAATCGTCATAGCATAAAACCAATACCCATTATAAAAATGACCAAAACAGCAGCAAAAGGAGAGTACATTAGTTTAGCCAGCCCCAAAGATCTGGTGCAAAAATATGTATGTATATGATGCAGACAGCTAGGAGACAACCATAACTCCAGTGGAAGGGAGTTCCACAGTTGGGGAACCATAACAGAAAAGACCTTGCTGTGTGTTGTACTATGAATGATGATTGGTTGAACTACAAGTGGTTGAACTACAAATGGGGTCCCTCCGCAGAACTAAGGCTCTGGCTGGCGTATCATATGAGAGGGAGAGGGAGAGAAAAGAATGGTAGTATTAGCGAACCAACCAAATCTGGGAATGGGTACTCCTCGCAATTGAGGCATCCTGGGCCTCAATGGACAATTATAGTTCTAAATTCATCACAAGCTATTATTTATTATTTATTTATTTAATTTAATTTATATACCGCCCTAAGCCCGAAGGCTCTCTGGGCGGTGTACATAAAAGGTAAAAGCAAGCACAATATATAAATACAATAAATACAATAACTCAAGAAACAAAAACACACAAACAATACGAAAACCAAACAACATCCAGAATACAACATAGTAATAAAATACTGTAAAAATACACTTTAAACTATGAACCTGTTCCTTCAAGGAGAGTGCAACCCCACCTAGAATAGGCTGCCTATCCAACACATAGTACCCTCCTACTAGGCATTATACATAAACAAAATCAGAGTTCCTATTATAAGGCTTAGTTAGTGATGGAAAGGAGGACAAAGAAGTTTAATCTTGTAAACTGTTCAAATATCCAGCAGGAGGCTTTTCAAAAAGCATAGACTGGTGAAAGAGCGAAGATATAAAACATTAGAACAAATGAACTTTGGTTTTAACAAGATTTATGTGGGAAGAATGAAAGAGTGCATAGAGGTAAAGTAATGAAGACAGGACAGAAAATGAATGAAAACATTTGAAGGCATTTCAATACAGTAGGGCCCCACTCATACGGCAGGTTAGGTTCCAGACCCCTCCCGAATAGGGGATGAGCTGTAGCGCGAGGGTCTGGAAACTAACCTGCTGATCGTGCCTGAGGAGGAAAAGATCAGCTGTACAGCTGATCTTCCCCTCCTCCGGCACAATCAGCTGGAGTGCGGGAGTCTGATCACGGCAGAAGAGGAGAAGATCAGCTGGAGCGTGCTGCAGCTGATCTTCCCATCCTCCAGCGAGATCAGCTGGAGCATGGGCAGCTCCAGCCCCCACTCCAGCTGATCGCCCTGCTGGCGCCGTATTAGCGGAACTCCGAAAAGTGGGGCGCCGAGAAGCAGGGCCCTACTGTACAGCAAAGAAGATGGAACTTGTGAAAATAATGGGGGAGGAGAAAAATTAGTAGAAAAAAAGCAGGTAGTAGGAGATACAGCAAAGGGTAGGTAAGAAAAGAATACTGAAAAAATCAAGACATGTTATAATGAGAGATTAACCAGGATTTTAGTTGTGCCAGCGAGGATAAAATGACTGATTTTAGAGCTGTTTGGTCTGATATAAAGTGACTTAGAATTACTGGAAAAGAGGGCAACTGTGAAGGGCATTCACATTTTTTGCCTCAATGCGGGAGCCATTGAGAATTGTGAGAGGAAATGGATTTAAGCAGAGAACTAAATATGGCATAAGTGAAGGGTCATCCAGCATAGAAGCAGAGAGATTTGTGAGTAGATGGAGAAGTTTGGAGAACTAAGGTTGGTAATCATTAGGCTGATGCTTAAAGACCAAAGTAATGTAATTGTGGAAATGGGGAATAGGCAATTTAGTACAGGAATGCCACTAAGAGATTTTAAAACCTTGTTGAATTAACCAATAACAGGACGTATGTGTATGCTGGAGGGGCATCTGCACTAAGAAATATGGATATGTTTGGGTGTATGCCTGCTGTTTTTGATCATACCCATGAATCTAGGAACCACTAGGACTGATACTTTGGAAAAGCCATTGATTTTGAAGGATCACAGCATTTGTATGATAGACTATGAAATGTTGAACAGAAACAAGAGTCTGGCTCTCTTTTGGCTCTTCAGTGCACAATCCAGCCCCTTAATGTTCCACGCTAGGGTGGAGGTGGATGGAGAGGAGGTCTCTACCCAGCCCAAAGGGTTGTACCAGCTTCCACCTGAGATGAGATGCTAGCTGATGCAAAGTTTCCTGTTCTGCCTGCTGAAAGTGTGGGAGGGTTGGGGGTACCACCAGTGGGCTACCAAAACAGGCTGAATTGATACAGGATCTGCTGGATGTCCATCTGACCCCTTTACTATCACTTGATGCCATTGGGTTCAGTAGATACACCAAGTCCAGGTTGGTATAGCCCAGAGCAGGATTTTGCCTGCCTTTCTGTCCTGGCTGGCATAAGCAATGGCACTTGGGATGTGGAAATTGCTATGCAGTTCCATTATGCTGTTGATAATTTTTTCAGAGGAACATTTACTTCCAGCTCTTGTTTCTTAGCTTTTTCCAAACATAATTATATTAATTACAGTTAGGTGTCTTCCTTAATCTTTTGATGGAATGCCTATAATTTTCACATTATTTGGCTTTTCAATACAGATTTACTATATGAAAATGTTAGTGTCAGATAAATTCAAGATTCCTGCCATAGGTGAGAAGTAAATAAAAAATAAACATCTCATAGAAAGCAGTGGTGCAAAACATGTATTATTGGAGAAAAATATGTATTGCATTAGGTTGAAAAGAGATGCCAGCGAACTCCAGAAGAAGCTGGATTTCCAATTATGTAGATCTCATAAGTTACCAATTGTTATGGTTGATGACATGCTGAATTCCCAAATTATTGCCAAAAGTGGCTTAAGAATGGCTCCATTGAATCCTTGGACCTTTCCAACTTCATGGGATTTACTAGAGTTGGATGAGACAACTAGGTGAACTCAGTTTGTCTGACTGCCAATGACTTTGCTGTGGACATCCCTATCGATTTGCAATGCTTCCAAGATAGGGTATGTCTTTCTTGATATGCAGCTGCTGCTAAATTGTTATATTGGTTCAATGGCTTGGTTTCAGCTACAAAGCTATTAAATTGCTCTAGCTGCTATTAATGTGCATTTTTTTAAAAAAAATTGTTAGCAATTATTTTCAAGTTAAGAGTTGTTAGAGTGGCCTAATTGCAGGGAAGAAAAACTTCCTGTGATTCTCCCAGCAAATTCAACCAAACACGGATATGTGCTCAGGTTTGAGCCAACTTAAGTGGTGGTGAAGGCAACAAAGAGAGCTTTTTTTTTCTGTCTCCATTGTGTACTGGGTATGCTGTCCAGAAGACCTTTTTCAGGTGGCTAGGGATATGTGCTGGCATAATGAACTTTGGTAAAGCCATCCAGAGCTCACTGTGACAGATTGGAGGAGCATTTTGAGGATAAAATTGCTTGCATATGCCACCTGTGGAGCAGGTGGTACTGATGAGGTGTCTGGAGCACTTTCTTGTCTGGTATTGTTGAATGAGTTTCAGTAATTGTGACCTGAGGTGTGGACAACGTGCACAGTCAGGTTCATACAACTACCTGTGTTTTGGATTCCTGACCCCTTTGACTTTTAAAATTGGGTAGGGAGGACATAGCTGGTTTGGCAAGGAAGGTAAATACTTTGCTTCAAGAGAAATGGTCCCAGACCACCTGAAGGTGGTGGTAAGACCTGAAGAAACCTACCCTGGACCTTGAAGACTTCAGTAATTTTTAATTGGTGGCTAATGTGCCATTTCTGGGCAAGGGCCTTGAACAGAGGCCAGATCTTAAGCTCTCTTGGAGAAGACTGGTTTCTCTAGATTATTTTGGTTGGGATTCAGGCCTGGTTTTGGCACAGAAGCTGTCTTGTTTGCCCTGTGTGATAACCTGTCTTGGAAAAGAGTCAGGGAGTGTTACTGTTGACTGTCTATCTCTCAACAGCTGCCATATAATCCTGTTGGTGTGACTGGGTGTGTAAGGAGCACTATGTTTGATGGTCAGCTCCAGAAGGTAGTGCTTGAGCCATGTGGGTTCTCCATTATCTGATCTGAAGGGGTCGGTCTTGTCCCCCATGCTATTCAGTATCTACGTGAAACCTACAGAATTTTGAAGTGTGTTGTCATTGGTATGCTGATGGCATGCAGCTATATTTTTCCTTTTCATTCAGGCTGTGGATATGCTGAACCAATCACAATAAATGACTAAATAAGGTCCCAGGAAAGGAAATTTAATCCAGACAAGACTGAGATTCTGCTAGTGGGTGCTTCTTCTGACCGGATGAGTTGTATGTAGCCTGCTCTAGATGGAGTTACACTTCCTCTGAAAAGAGCACATCTATAGTATTTGCATCTTTTGCTCTGCATCTTTTGCTTTCACTTGAGGCACAGGTAGCCTCAGTGGCATGGTGTGCCTTCCACCATCTTCTGCTAGGGCTCAGCTATGACACTATCTGAACAGGGATAATCGGGCTGCCGTAATCTATGCTCCCGTTGCAGCAAGATTAAACTGCTGCAATATGTGGGGCTACCGTTGTTCAGAAGCTGCAGCTAGTGCAGAATGCGGCTAGCCTTCAAAATCAATGGCTTTTCCAAAGTATCAGTCCTAGTGGTTCCTAGATTCATGGGTATGATCAAAAACAGCAGGCATGGACTTCCCAGGAGGATTGCTCCGCCTGTGACTGCCTCTGAGACGAGCTCTCGTCTCAGAGGAAGCTTTTTCAGTTTTAAAACCAGTCAGAAGAATTTTTTGACTGGTAAAAACTTTCTCCCAGACAAGGGAGAAATGAAGAGATCACCCACAGAAGCTTCGTTGTGTTTGTTGGGGACTGGAATTCATCAGGATCGCCTATGAACGAAGGTGTAGCCAGCAGCGTCTGACGGAGTCAGGGAATTCAAGCAAGCTCAAACTGACTAAGCGAGATTTTTTTTCTTTAAAGAAAAACGGATTTTAACAGGCAAGCATCCTTCTGTCTACTACTATCTACTATCACTCTTATCATTGTTACAGTAAAAGAGATTTGTTATAGAATCAGCAACAAAGAATCCCTGGGTGAGTTATACCTTTCTCTTTTATACACGGAATTAAGGAAGAAGAAAATCGAAATAGCTTATCTTTGTTTTTATTGCAAAAAGCTGGCATGGAATTGAGCATTATAAAGATATAAACGGATGAGGGGGATCTAATTTGAAGAGAAATATCTGATTAATATGAACATTTGAGTACTATTTGTTTGGGACTATTTTTTCTGGTCTACTTTATTTTGACGAATCAGCTTATTCTTTATGCCACTAATTATTTTGATGCTGGGAACTAAGTTTGTTTTGCACTCTTGGTAACATAAGAGATAAGGCAGTCTGTCTAGAAGATGATGTCAACAGGCTTGGAATATTAACTCCTTTGTTGCTGGAAAAAGAAATAAATTGCTCTTTGCTTGAGAATAGTGGCTATATTGGAAATTGAAGGGGGGGGGTTGGTCTTAAGAATGACAATCAAGAAAGCGGCCGAGACCCTGGATGTACAGGAAGGGGTTCTCTCTCTAAACATGTTTCAGAAAATAATGGGTGAGATTAAGATAACGAAACAAGAATTGAGACAGGGCAGACAAGAAATGAAAATTGAATTTGGCAAAATGAAACAGGAGCTGAAAGAAATAAAGGATTCTATGAGAAAAGAAGATATAACTGGACAAGCAACAGGAAATGAAAGAAAAATTAAAGGGAAGGTGCAAGTCCTGGTGATTGGAACAGATATATCAAATGTGGAATTTGAAAAAGATTTGGACTTTATAGCTGTGATGGATCCTAGTGACAAAGATTATTGCTTGGAATTCAGCGCTGTCTCTGAAGGAATTGGTGAAGATATCAGAGATAAATTTATCAATGTTTCAAAAAAATTTCTGGACTGGAATGATCTGATGGAACCTGAGATAGAGAAAGTTTATAGAATTAATTCCAGATATGTGACAATGGAAAAACTCTCAAGAGATGTGCTAGTGCACCCCGTAAAAAAGAACAGAGATATGACTTTACAACAATATTTCAGTAACACAGTCAGAATTGATGGCAAGAAAATATTTGTGATGAAGGAAATTCCTATTAGACTCTTACTATATGACTATGACAGCAGAATTATGTGTGCAAGGATGGACGATGGAAGATGGAACTAACACTGATAATGGAAGAATAGCTGTTGAAACTACTGGATTTATTAGACTTGAATAGATGGATTAATTGACATGTCTATTTGGAGAAAATTATATAACATTGATCCTGGCACAGCTATGCTGGTCGCCTGCAAGTTTCTGGGTTCAAGTGCTTGTTTTAAAGCCCTTTAAAGAACCGTTATATCTGCTGATAATCTGGTCTCTTCCGGGAAGGGTGACTTCGCTTGTGCCTGCTTTTGGGACGGGCTCCCGCCTCAAAAGAAGCTTATTCAGATATAAATCAGTCAGAACATTTTTTTTTTTGACTGATGAAATTTCTCCCGGGCAGGGAGAAACGTAGAGATCAACCTCAAAAGCCTGTTTTTGTTGGGAGGACTGGATTTCATTAATTTATGAGATAAGGTTCAGCCAACAATGCCGGACGGACTTCCAAACAAGCTCTATCTGTTTAAGCGATACGTTTATCTTTTCTTTAAAGAGAGAACGGACTAACAGGCAAGCACCCTTCTTTCTATTATTTTTTTTACTTGGTTTAAATTGTTGCAGCAAAAGGAGATTTGTCAGATTGATCGGCTTTGGACAACTTCTGGGTGAGCTATAACTCTTCTCTGTTATTCACGAAATTAACAGCTTATCTCTGTTTCTGTCGCAAAAAGCTGTCCTGGAAGTGCATTCTAAAGATATAAACAGAAGAGGGATTTCTATTCCGAGGAACATTATATTGTCTGGGACTATTCTCTTTTTGGTCTATTTTATTTTGACGAATCTGCTTCTTCACGACGCCACTAACTGCTTTGATGCTGGGAACTAAATTTGTTTTGCATTCTTGAACATAGAGAGATAAGGCAGGCTGCTCTGTTTATACTGTGATGTCATCAAGCCTGGAATATTAACCCAATTGTTGCTGAAATAAGAAGTGGTTCTTCTTTATTTTTGTTTTGCTTTGTTTTTGTGGTTTTAAAAATGGCAATCAAGAAAGTGGCTGAGAATCTGGAAGTAACTATGTTTCAGAAAATAATGGATGAGATTGAGATAACGAAACAAACCCTGCGACAGGGTAGTAAGGAGCTGAAAATTGAACTGAGCAAAATGACGCAGGAGCTTAAAGAAATAGGGGATCCTGTGAGAGAGGAGAATGAGATCAGAGTTGAGAAAAGAAAAAATAAAGGGAAGCTACAAGCCCTGGAGATTGGAACAAATGTGGAATTGGAAAAAGATCTGGAGTTTATGGATTTTAGAAATAAAATCTACTGTTTGGAATTTAACGTTATCTCTGAAGAAATTAATGAAGATATTACAGATAAAGTTATCAATGGCTTGGATAATCTTTTGGACTGGAATGACGTGATGGAGTTTGATATAGAGAAAATCTATGGAATTAACTGCAGCCATGTGACAATGGAAAAACTTTCAAGAGATGAGCCAGTGCATTTTGTAAAAAAGAACAGAGATATGACTTTACAACAGTATTTCAGCAACTTATTCAGAATGGATGGCAAGAAAATATTTGGGATAGAGGAAATTCCCATCAGACTCTTATTATATGACTATGGCTACGACAGCAAGATTATTATGGAATACTGATAATGGAAGATTGGACACTGAAATTACTGGACCTAACAGGACTATTGAAGATGGAAGATGGAACTAATAGGGATAATGGAATAATGGCTATTGAAATTATTGAACCTAACAGATTTTGATGAGATGGATTAATTGAAATGTTTATTTGGACTATGGTTATGACAATAAGATTATTATAATTATTAACGAGATGGATTAATCGACATGTTTATTTGGAGAAAAATTGATAGATATATTTCTTAAAGAATTGAAACCTCTCTTTGACTTTTTGTGGAAAGAATAAAGTAATGTTTATGAGATTTGATGATTAATTAAGATAACTACTGGAGGAAAGTGATTTTATAATATGATTTAAGAGACAGGATTGTTATATATTGTAGACCTATAACTGATTTGATCTGTGACAAATGGGAAGTCAATATTTTATTTTTTTTGTTTAATTATTTTTGTTTTGTTTTGTTTTTTGTCTTTGAATGTTTTATGATTTTGTTTTGTATGTTTTATGAAAATTTGAATAAAAATTATTGTAAAAAAAAAAAATATCTGCTGATAATCTGGGTGCCCCTTCTCAGGGATGTTTGGAGGGTGGCAACAAGTAAGAGGGCCCTTTTGGTTGTGGATCCCCATCTGAAGAATACTCTCCCCAGTGAGGTTCACCTGGTACTATCATTACATCTTTTAGGCACCAGGTTAAGACCTATTTCTTCTACACATTTCATAGATCATGACAAGTTGGCTGATGGATTATGTAATGGAATGTTTTGCTGCTGAAGTTTTTTTCATTTTTCTGCTGTGTCTGTTTATGGTTAATGAAATGGTTTTATTGAAACGTTTTGGGGATTTATGTTATGTCTTCTGGCTCTTTTGTAAGTTACTTAGACTTTTTTGTAGTAAGCGATAAGTTAAATACATCATTATTGAGGTGCTAAGGGAGTTAAAACTGTCAAGAACGCCTGGTTTGTAAGGTTGTTAACTAAAATGGTTCCGTGGCAAGGAATTTTGGGAAGAACATCTTGCCTGAATTAGGGCCTCTGGGAGACCATGAGACTGTGGGTTCTTACAATTGAACCCAGTTAATTATACAGTGAGTAAGAACACCTACTTATCAGCCTCAGACTGGTACCTCAAGGCCACAGGTCTAGGAAGGCTGGAGAAGCGTGTACCATTAGGCACGAAAGCTCGGGAAGATTCCATCATCAGCAAGCCCCCTGATTGGCTAATTAATTCCTGGCTGTTGCTGGGCTTTTCCCCATAAAAGTAGAACTAAGATTCCGGGTCCTTGGTGCTACCTGATGTTCCTTGGTGCTACCTGACGTTGGGGTTCCATCTGCTATCCAGGCTATACATGTCTGGGGAAATGTTGAACCATGAAGTTACTCTGCTTGTCTTCCTATATTGTGAGTATATAGAATAGACTAGACAGATTTGTTATTTTTGCTTGTGACTTGAACTCTCTGCATTTTGTATTTTACTTAACCCTAGGGGTGTATTATTTAAGGAATAATTTTGCTTCTATATTTTTGCACATATATTTTATTCTAATAAAGCTACATCTTATATACCAGTGTGTGTTCATTTCAGGGGGAATTTGCCTCTGAATCCAGCACCTTGGCCAGTTAGCCACAGACTACTATATAATTGGGTATTTTGCCTTAAGGCTCCAAGGCAAAGGAGTGCATCCTTGGCTCTTGTCTGTTGGAATCCTTGGCAGCTCTATTTCTGGCACTTTGAGTTTCCCCTTGGCCCAGAGTAGATGACAGTGTTTAAGGGGTGATGGCAGTCTACCTACTGTACAGAGTTGTTGTTTGATTAACTCAGTCCTGATAAGGGAGCCATGGGTTGTGCCTGGGGTTGGGAGTTAACCCCCCAGTGAAAATTCAAGAATTCTTGACAGAACCCTTTTCTAAATGCAAACTGCCTATGATTTATACAACCATTCCAAAGCTGTTAAAATTATTTGCATCATCATTTAGTCCTATATCTGGGACGCTACGTGATTTCTCTCTCCTGTGTTTAAAAATAGTCGGTGTTTCAGCTCCTACTGCTGCCCTGGGGAGGAAGGGGAGGATAGAAATCAAATAAATAAATTTTAATAGAGTGCTGGAATGGGAGAAAATAGATGCGTGGTTATATAAATTCTAACATTATATGACTGTATTTATGGAATTTATATTGGCCTAGGTCACATGTCACACTGCCAGACTATGGCATAGTGTGAATATGCAGGCTCCCAGGGAAAAGAGTGTGGCAGTTCTACTCCCTGGTGGTTTGGCTGCTGCACTGCACTGACTATGGCTTGGCTTTAAACTGGCTTGTCTTTGCATCTTATGTAAACCTAGAGTCAAGGTTTAAATCTCCTGGCTAAACCAAGAACAAATGTTGGTCACAGAGCATGGTTAGTCTGGAGATGCCTAAACCATGAGCCTGGCTTTGGATGGCACGCTAAACAAAGCTTTGCTCAGTGTGGCGCAGCAGTATAATGATCAGGGAGGAGCAAAGTAGTCATTATCTCCTCTCTGGCAGCATGCATGCATGTGTGTTTATGCTAAACCAAAGTTTGTAGTAGCTTGATGTTTGAACCAGGCTATTGAGTCCCTAAACTGTTTTGAAATGATAAGCTTAGAAAATAAAGGTACCCTTGGGGGAGACAGATTTTCTAGATTCAGGCCTGGATTTGGTATGGAAACTGCCTTGGCCACCCTGTACAACAGCCTGTGTTAGGAGAGAGACAGCGAGTGTGACTCTGATCCTCCTTAATCTTTCAGCAGCTTTTGATACCACTGATCGTGGTATCCTTCTGTGGCAACCATCTGAGGTGGGTGTTGGGGGCACCGCATTTTGGTAGTTCTGTTCCTACTTACATGGCTGGCTCCAGAAGGTGGCTTTTGGGGAGCATTGCCTGGTGTGATGCCCCTGTATTTTGATAACTGTAAATATGGTAAGTGCGGGTCTATTAAAGTATACATGGTAAGTGGATTGAGTGAGAGGGGGGAGTACATGGGCTAGAATGCTGGAAAATGCTGTATGATGATTGGCTGAGTGTTTGAGTGGCTGAAGGTTTAATGAGAGGATGACAGTTGAGAGAGGGTGGTCGGTTGGTTGTGGAGTTTGGGTTGATTGGAGTTGGTTGTGGGCTGGATGGTTAGGCTGGTATTGAGGCAGATTATATTTGACTAGAAACATAAAGAGTAACACAATATATGAAACCGTACGCTTGTTAAATATACCTAAAGTAATCTTGTTATTTCCTGGTGTTTATAAATAAATATATTGTTTTACCAAAGGCCTGATCCTTGGCTGGGGCTTTCACAGACTAGAAGGGTGGGCAGGGTAATTACCAAGGTTGGGAAACAGTATCAATGGTGGCAGCGGTTATCATCAAGTAACCAGGGCAACCCAGGGCTGTATGCTTTATAGACAAAGATACAGAGGGGTTATGGCCTGCAAGTGCACCCAGACACAAAGTAACAATAAGCCAGAAGGAGACTAAGGCAAAGTCCCCAGGCAATATTCTGAAATAGGGAGTGGCTGGTGGTGCTCCCTAGCAGTGGGATCTTGCGAGATTTGTGCTAGAGCCGGTGAGAGAACAAAATAACGGGTGGAGGTCTGAGGTGGGATCCTCACACCTGGCTCCATGGGTTCTCCAGTATGAGGTCCTGCAGGAATTGATTTTGCCCTCCATGTTGTTTAAAATCTACATGAAGCCGCTGAGTGAAATCACATGGAGTTTTGGAGTGTGTTGTCATCAGTATGCTAATAACACACAGCTCTATTTTTCCTTTTAATCTTCTGCAGGTGAAGCAGTGGATGTGCTGAATCAGTGGTTTGTTGTGATAATGAACTGGATGAGGGCCAATAAACTGAAGCTTAATCCAGACAAGGCTGAGATGTTAGTGGGTGATTCCTCTGACCAGCTGAGTGGTGTGCGGCCTGCCCTGGATGGGGTCACACTCCCTTTGAAGGAGTGGGTTTGTAATTTGAGTGTTCTTATGGATTCATTGCTGTCACTTAAGGCAGAATGGCCTAAGTGGCGTGGAGTGCCTTCCATCAGCTTAGGGTGGTGGCCTAAATTCAACCTTAACTTGACAGAGAGAGCCTGGCTGCAGTAATCTAACCTCTAGTAACTTCAGGTTTGCATTATTTCAATACTCTTTACATGGGGCTGCCTTTGAAAATGGTTCAAAAGTTTCAGTTAGTGCAAAATGTGGCTGCCCATTTGTCGGTGGGTTCAAGGTGAACAGAAAATATATCACCAGTTCCGCTCCAATTACACTGGTGGTCTCCAAGCCCGATTCAGAGTGCTGGTTTTGGCATATAAAACCCTTTCAGACTCAGGACCCCAATACCTTCTGGAATGCCTCTCCCAATATGAATCTTAGATCTTCTGAGGCCCTTCTCCCCCCTCCTCTGAGGGAGGCTTGGAGAGTGTTTACAAAGGAGAGGGCCTTTTCAGTTGTGGTTCCTCATCCCCAGTGAGGTCCGCCTTGTGCCTTAAATGATATATTTTGGCACCAGGTAAAGACGTAACTTTTTTTCTTAGGTACTTAGACTAAGTGATGATGTTGGCATTAGTGTGCTGCTAACGATTTCCGTAGCTGTATGGAGGCAGTGGTTGTTTTATTATTTTTGTTTTATGGAATGATATATTTACTTTTGATTTTAACAACGTTGTAAGTTGCTTTGGAGACCTTTGGGTAACAAATGACTAATAAATCTAAAAATAATAAACTAGTATTTTATGTGATATTCCATCATATCTGTGAAGTCATTTCAGATTACATAGTCCACATAATTTCTTCCTTTCATTGTAGATATGGGTAAAAAATTGATGATTTGTTGGGTCTTTCTCATTACGCTCTTGAGTCATGTGCTCAAGTAGTTAGAGGATTAGTTATGAACAGTTTTAAACAGTATTATGTGCCTTCAAGTTGATTTTGACTATGGCAACCCTATGAATCATCGACCTCCAATAGCATCTGTTATAAACCATCCTGTTCAGATCTTGTACGTTCAGGTCTGTGCTTCCATTATGGAATCAATCCATCCCTTGTTTGGCCTTCCTCTTTTTCTACTCCCTTATGGTTTTCCCAGCATTATTGTCTTTTCTAGTGAATCATGTCTTCACATTATGTGTCCAAAAGCACGATAACCTCAGTTTCATCATTTTAGCTTCTAGTGATAATTCTGGTTTAATTTGTTCTAACACCCAATTATTTGGCTTTTTCGCGGTCGTGGTATCCGCAAAGCTCTCCTTCAACACCACATTTCAAATGAATTGATTTTTCTCTTCTCTGCTTTTTTCACTGTCCAACTTTCACATCCATACATAGAGATCAGGAATACGATAGTCTGAATGATCCTGACTTTAGTGTTCAGTGATACATCTTGGCATTTGATGATCTTTTCTAGTCCTCTCATAGCTGCCTTCCCCAATCCTAGCCTTCTTCTGATTTCTTGACTATTGTCTCCCTTTTGGTTAATGACTGTGCCAAGGTATTGATAATCCTTGACAAGTTCAATGTCCTCATTGTCAACTTTGAAGTTACATATATCTTATGTTGTCATTACTTTAGTCTTTGCATTCAGCTGTAGTCCTGCTTTTGTGCTTTCTTCTTTAACTTCCATCAGCATTTGTTTCAAATCATGAGTGGTTTCTGCTAATAGTATGGCATTGTCTACATATCTTAAATTATTGATATTTCTCCCTTCAATTTTCACACCTCCATCTTGGTCCAATCTCACTTTCCGTATGATATGTTCTGCATATAGATTAAACAAATATGGTGATAAAATAAACCCGTCTCACACCCTTTCTGATGGGGAACCAATCGGTTTTTCCATATTCTGTCCTTACAATAGCCTCTTGCCCAGAGTATAGGTTGAGCATCAGCAATCAGATGCTGTGGTACCCCCATTTCTTTTAAAGCATTCCATAGTTGTTCACGATCTACATAGTCAAAGGCTTTGCTGTAATCTATAAAGCACAGGGTGATTTTCTTCTGAAATTCCTTGGTCCGTTCCATTATCCAACGTATGTTTGCGATATGATCTCTGGTACCTCTTTTCTAAATCCAGCTTGGACATCTGGCAGTTCTCGCTCCATTTAATAATAAATAATTTTTTTTTATTTATTGATCACCTATCTGTCCAGGTTAGTGGACACTCTAGGCGACTTACATAGCTAAAAGCTATATATAATCTACAATATACAAAACAATCTACAGTCCTAACAATTTAAAACCAATTTCCAGTTAAAACATCATAACATTAATCCTCCTCAATCCCATACGCCTGCCTGAAAAGCCAGGTTTTTAAGGCTCGACGAAAACCTATCAGGGAGGGAGCATGTCGGAGATCATATGGAAGGGAATTCCAGAGGGTGGGGGCCACAACCGAAAATGCCCTATCTCTGGTCTCTCTATGGTAAGAGCCTTTGTTGTATAATCTTGAGCATTACTTTACTTGCAAGGGATATTAAGGCAATCGTTCGATAATTACTCCCTTCTCTTGGATCCCCGTTCTTTGGAATTGTGATGTATATTGAACGATTCCAGTCTGTGGGCCATTGTTTAATTTTCCATATTTCTTGACAATTTTTTATCAAAATTTGGACAGATGTAACTTGTAGCAACTCTCTTGGTATGCCATCTGTTCCTGGTGATTTGTTTCTTTCAAGTACTTTAAGAGCAGCTTTCACCTAACATTCTAAAATTTCTGGTTCTTCATCATACAGTTCCTCCGTGAATGAATTTGCATCTCTTTTATAGAGTTCTTCATTGTGTTGCTTCCATCTTCCTTTTATTTCATCTCGGTCAGTCAGTGTGTTTCCCTGTTGATTATTCAGCATCCTTACTCTTGCTTTAAATTTCCCTTTAATTTCTCTAATCCTTTGGAATAGGACTTGTTCTACCTTTTTTTGTTGTCCTCTTCTATTTCTGTACAATAACTATTGTAATAGTTCTCTTTGTCCCTACGTACTAGCCACTGTATAATTGCATTTAAGGTTCTAACTGTGATTCTGTCTCCTTTTTGCTTTTGCTTTCCTTCTCTCTTTAATCATTTTAAGATTTTCATCAGTCATCCATTGAGGTCTTTCTCTTTAACTAGAGGTAGGACGTGTTTTTGAATTCTTCCCTGATAATGTCTCTGACTTCAATCCATAGTTCTGGTTCTCTATCAACTAAGTTTAAAGCCTGAAATATGTTCCTTATTTGATCTTTATATTCTTCTGGGATGTTATTTAAGTTGTATTTTGGCATTATGATTGCTTTGTTCTTCTTTAGCTTTTCTATATTACCAGTTCATGATCTATACCGCAGTCTGTTCCTGGTCTTGTTTTCGTAGAAAGTATGCAACTTCTCCATCTTCTGCTACCAGTTATACAATCAGTTTGATTCCTAGTGGTGATGTCCACATGTACAATTGTCTTTTTTGTTTCTAGAAAAATGTGTTGGCAAGAAACAAATTATTGGTTTCACAGAATTCAATACGTCTTTCTCCTGCTTCATTTCTATCTCCTAAGCCTCATTTCCCCACAATTTCTAGTTCTTCTCTGTTCCCTGCTTTTGCATTCCAGTCCCCCATGATTATCAGAACATCTTGTTTTGGTGTGTGATCAATTTCCTCCTGTACTTTT
This sequence comes from Rhineura floridana, assembly GCF_030035675.1. NCBI lineage: Eukaryota > Metazoa > Chordata > Lepidosauria > Squamata > Rhineuridae > Rhineura > Rhineura floridana. Next base: position 291,645,938 of record NC_084480.1, read on the forward strand.
GCATAAAATCTCTCCAATTCCTCTTCTTCTGTGTATGCCGTTGGAGTGCCAAGTTGGATGATGGTTATGTTAATAGGTTTCCCGTTTAATGTGATATAACTTGCTCAGACCTTGCGTTATAGCTCCTAATTGCTTTTGCTACATCACTTCTCACTATTAAAGCAACCCTGTTTCTTCTTAATTTCTCATTTCCTGCATAAAATATTTTGTAGTTGCCTGACTGAAAAAGTCCCTTTCCTATCCATTTTAATTCACTCATATCGACTGTTGTAATGTTGATGCATTTCATTCTTGCTTGACAATTTCTAACTTTCCCTGGTTCATGCTTCTCACATTCCATGTTCCTGTTGTGTATGTCGTACAGCTCTGGACTCTCCTTTTGCATCTGTGCGCATCAGCCTCTGGGTTTCCATTCAGCTTTGACTCAGTTGCTTCATTAGTCACAGCGCTACTTGTACTTGTCCGTTGTTCTTCCCCAGTAGCTTTGCTGAGTGCTGTCTGACCTGGGGGGCTCTCATCTTCCAGCACTATCACATGTTGCATAGAACATGTTGCATATAACAACATATAATCAGTCAGTTAGGCTGGTTTTAATAGTTTTAAATGAACTTTAAAAAGGTGCCCGTATTAATTTTTTTAATCTGCTTAGAATTTTTTTTACAATTAAACAGTATATAAATGTTGTAGAGTAAACAAATAAATCAGGCAGCGGATTTAAAAATCTATACTTAAAGAAAACAGGTACTACTGTAACAGGCACTGCTGTTATAACAGTGTTATAACAGGCAATACTGTAGAGAGGCATCCATGATTATCTTCACATAAGAGAGTTTTAAGAGGAAGCTTGAAGTGATCTGTGGGCATATCTAAAATCAAAATAGACTGTTTTTATTTAGGACTGTTATTTATTCATTTACAAATTTGTGCCAGACATGGATTAATTTTTATGTAAATATTTTTATTCTGATGTTGTGATTTTGATTTGTTGTAAGCCACCTGAGTAGTACATAAGCATTAGGAAGGAATGTTAAAATGTTTATATAAATAAAATAAAAATTACAATCCTATACTCAAAAGTAAGCATCACTGATTTCTCTTTCTATTAAGTGTACTCACAATAAAGCATGACTCAAATTTATTAATCAGCTAAGGTGGGTGTTTTTGTTGTTGTTGTTGTCGTCAATTGGGTGAGAACCCTAGTTATAAATCTAGGAAACTCAAGCTTAAATCATTTCTCAGCTGTGAGAGATGAGAAATCTCTCTATGTACAGAAGCCTCTATGTATTGGTTTAACCTAGTCAAGTTTTTTGTCAGGATTAAAAATATACCTTTTGACTTTCTTGAATTAGAGTTGATATTCGAAATTATAAGGTCTGATAAATGAAAGAGTGTGCATGATAAAAATATTTTTGAGCATAATATGAGATAAACCTTTGTTCCTTGCACATGCTAGAGTATAATGTTAATAGTACGTTTAAATGTCCTATTAAATAAAATAAAATTGATAGTTTAATACCTATGGAACTACCTGACCAAACTTGTCAAATAAGATATGACATTTAATCTCTTCTTTAATAAAAGGTTCTCTAATGAAGGAGAAGAGAAGACATCGATTACACAAGTTCTTATGTCTCAGAGTTGGCAAGCCAATGAGAAAAACATTTGTATCACAAGCAAGTGCCACAATGCAGCAGTATGCACAGCGAGATAAGAAACACGAGTACTGGTTTGCTGTGCCACAGGAGAGGTAAGATTATCACCTTTCAACGAAATTGCTGCGTTCTTTAAGCATACCCTACCATTAATTTCACTTTTCTAAAAGATTCTGAAAGTTTTCAGCCACAGAAGAAAGTTTACTTTTTTTGCACATTGTTATGTCAGATTTCTGATATGATTGTATCTTTTTATGTTTATTTAGACCATTTTTATTTAGACACCCCATAATACTGCTTAACTACAATGGTCTCTAAGTGGTGTACAAGGAATACAACACAGAGAAAAAATGTTGGTTAAAAGTATAAACTAAGACTTCAATTAAAATGCCTTCTGGAATAAAAAAGTCTTCAGTAGGCGCTGACCTCAACTGGGAAAGAGTTCCATAAAATAGCTGGAAGGGAGTTCCATAAAATGTCAAATAGATTCTGCTGCATGCTTCTTATTAGATATGCTTAAAAGGCACTTACTTTGGAATAATTGCCCTAAATTCAGTGGAATTCCCCCCAGACATAACCAAATGCATTGGATTTTACATAGCTGTGGCAAAAACCAGGGCTGTGGAGTTGGAGTCGTGAAGTCTGAGTCGGAGTCAGAAGCAATTTTGGGTGGAGTTGGAGTTGGAAGCAATTTTGGGTGGAGTCGGAGTCGGTAGAAATGTACTGACTCCAACTTCAAAATAAAATTAATATTTTAATATTAATATTAATGTATTAATATTAATATATTAATATACATTTGCCATTTATGAAGGAGTCAGAGTCGGAGTCAGACAGTAGAAATATTAATATACATTTGCCATTTATGAAGGAGTTGGAGTCGGACAGTAGAAAAATAGAGGAGTCGGAGTCAAAGGTTTGACATACCGACTCCACAGCCCTGGCAAGAACGCTGCCTCTTGAACCTCCTTTGGGAAAATCACAGGTCTGGTTCAGACCATTATCCAAATCATAGATTGGATGACTGGAAATTAGTATGGACTCTCATGCTTCTTCATTTCCTTCCTTCCAGGCCATAGTGTGTCTTGATGTCAAATTGGTGTTTGTGCTTACCTTCCAAATCACAACTGGAAACTACCATGCGAAGCGAGTTTTCAGTTGTTGTTTTGGGGAGAACATGCAAGCCATATTCAGATATCAAGGCAAACTTTTTTATTTATAAAGCACCTGAACTGTTCAAGGCACTGTAGAAAGATGAAAAAGTCACAGACCCTGTCCTCAAGCTTACAATGTAAATGGGGTGGTACAAAAGGAAAATGGTATGGGTAGGGAAGATGTACTACTCTTTATATTCAAATTGATGTCCCAAAACTTTGGGTTGTATCCTGTGTAACACTTAAGTCATAGTCCCATCAGTGCAAGGAATAACGTTAGTGCAGTGGCACTTCCTCCCACTTTGTGCCCCTTAAATCCATTCTAACAATTCCCCCAACTATCTGGAGCAGACTTAATGACACAGAGTACATGCTGGGGGAGAAGAAGAGGGAACGTCCCATTGTGCTAGTGGTAATCTTTGCACTGATGGTATGAGTTAGTTGAATACCGCCTTTTCCGTGTAACTAGTTTGTGATATATGGGAAGGTGACTATGAAACCATGTACATGAGAGGAGGAGGGAGGGCAGAAGCCTGCACTTTCCTCTTTTTGGAGGATTGCTTGAATTGGCCACTCTCTCCGCCTTGGTGACAAAAAAGTTATCCAGTGAATGTTTTGCTTTTCAGATCTCTTAAGTCCATATGTCTGGTCATGATAGGGACTGAACTGATAATGACTCGACAGGAAAGATTGTGGTAGTCATGGTAGATGGCTCAAGACAATTTTCACCCAGCATGCACCAGTACTGAAAATGTGAATTCTATGCTAGGGATTATTAGAAATGAAAATAAAACTTCCACAATCATAATGCCTTTACACAAATCTGTGCTGGGGCCATGCTGTGAAAACCATGCAAGTTCCAGTTGCCCCTTCTAAAAAAATTAATGTAGAGCTAGCACAGGTCCATGAAAGAGCAACCAAAATAATCACAGATTTGAAACAACACCCCCATCCATGATGAAATGTTAGGGTGTTTGCTGCTTTTTAGTTTATAAGAAAGGGAGACTCAGGAGAGACATGACTGATCTTTTCTCCACCTCTTGCAATATAAAATATGGTGATCCAATAAAACTGTTTGTCAGGATAGGCAACAAGAAGTATTATGGGTGATATTCAACTAAAAACTTGTGCTAGCACAATGGTATTTCCCTCTCCTCCCCCCATGCAAACCCCATGTTGTCCCAAATCTTCTCTGGAGGAACCCCCAGAATAGATGGGGGGGGAAGGGGGAGATTGTTCCGTTGGGCCAGGAGAAATCCTTGCACTGACGGAACAAACTGCTTAGAGTTGCACTCAATGCAACCCTGTGTCTACAGATACATGCTTTCTTAATTTATGGAATCCACTGCCCGAACATGTGATGGCTTTAAAAGGTGATTAGATGAACTCATGGAGCATAAGACTATCAGTGGCTACTAGTCATGGTGGCTATAAGGAATCTTCAGGACTGAACCAGCTCTGAAGGCATAAAAAGTTAAAATATGGGTCTTAATACAACTAGGTTTTATTTAAATATAAGTGAGCAAAGGATGAAGTGCAATACAATAGTTTTTCAAGTAAATTTAATAGTCCCTTTTTATATTTTTGAGCACTTGCATCTAAATGGTAATTTGAAGATCTTGTTAAAAACTGTAATGAACATTCTCTTAGTTTCTTTCTTTTCAAAGAGAACAGTGAGTAAATGACAGTGAAAAAGTATAGACAGTACTTAGAAGAAATTCTAAACGTCTTAGTAAGTGTGTAAATCTTAGTAAGTCCCTAACTACTTTTCTCTTTTGCTCCCTCCAAAGGACTGAGCATCTGTATGCCTTTTTTGTTCAGTGGAGTCCAGAAATATATACAGAAACTGGGGAAACAAGTAGAGAGCCTGGATTTATGGTAGTAAAAAAAATTGAGTCTGAAGCTGGTGAAGATTCCGTTAGAGAAGCAGCTGCTAAGGAGTGGGAGGTAAGTTCTTTTAAACGCTATTTAATGACTCTAGAAGACACAGCTTTTGTTTGAAACGCTTCAACTTTCTATATAAAGGACTGCAGAAAAATGTAATGTAATGGTACTGTACGAACGGTAAATACATACTCTCTCATTATTCAGTACCTCAGCTTTGCCATCAGAACACTTTGCCCTAATATATCAGTCCAGCCATTTTTTTTAATGCAGTCTCTATTTTCAGGATACATAGTGAGCAAAATGACTATTACATGTAGGTGCGTGTATAACATGTAGTCTGGCTGTTTTTAGGTGGAAAAAGCCATTTTGGAGAGAGGTAATTTGAAATAAGTGGAAGCATAAAACCCTTTCCTTACCAGACTTTCATTCCCAGGAACTTTTCTCTTCCATTAATTGCAAGTTTGTAGAGAAGGAATTGAACGCACCCCACACTACTTTACCTATCCGATTCACCTCCACCTTGTATCATTTCCAGTTTAAAACGTTCTGTTGGACTACCATTACATGCATTTATTGCTGAAGAAACTGATGAGTGTTTGACATAAATTGTAAACTTTGATATACTTGCAGTTTTGTACTGTTAAACTGTTATTGTTCATAAGCATGGGCAATTTGCAAAAGGAAAAATAGGCCTGGATGTTATTTTCCTATTTATCAGAGGCCTGAAAAAAAACCTCATAAATATAATGAACCAAATGTTATTGTTGCCTGGGTTAAGTTTCTAATGTATGTATATATGAGTGTGCATTAGTTTAACGTGTTACCTTAATTGTGTATTGGTGTCCTAAGCTCATACTTTTATGTACTGCACAATATTATGTGGCTCAGTGTATGTTTGAATTGTGCTTATAAAGATTTACTTGTACAGCTTGGTTCTTATTTTAGTGACTGTACCACGTGTTGTAGATGTACCAGTTGATGGTCTTGATGTTAAATGTGACAGTGTGTTACTGCCGGACTTGCATCAGAATCCGCTGTGCTTTTCTGAAAATTAGTTATGAAATTGATACAGAAAAATATGGGTGACCATTATTTTGGCATCTGTGTGGAAACAGATTACATATAAAATTAAGCAGTGTACAGGGGAAAAAACAAATTCTACATTGAATGTAAATCTCATGTAAATTCATTTTTCAGTATTTTTGATGTTGCCATTTTATGATTCTAAAATTGGCGTAAATAAAAATCCATGTAACAGGTATATAGTTGTATACCTTTTGGGTATGAACTGAGAGTGATTTCATGAAGATTCTGGCAAAATTCAGTTTGTAAAGGTTCATGCTTCTAATCTAGACTATTGACTCCAAAGTAACATTTCTAGAGGTCAGAATCTCAGTTTGCAGTCTTTTGAGATTCACTGAAATGATTCTCATGTTAAAGGGGGGGGGGGTAAAAAGCAGAGAAAGTTATGGTTTGTGCATTTGAAATAATGAGGACTGAGTTGCTCTCCAAGGACTTAAGTGCCCATTGTTACATCAATTTCTAATACACAATACTATTCTTACAGGAGAAGTCAAAACAAAGAATATCATGACTACCCTGCAAGCAGTAGTTTATGTGTTAATGGAAGTGTCTGTTTTTGGTTTGGTCTGTGCAGTGAGAAAACAACATTAATTCACATATGTGTGTGTGGACTTTGGGAGTGAGAGAGAAGAAATTTGTGCTGACAGTTTGAAAGTTGTGGGCTTGGATGTTGCTGTGGTGCAGCAGTGGGTTGTAGAGAGAAAACAGGCAGAAAGGTTAATATGATGACCCTTTGAATATCTGGATTGCAAAGTGTAGAAGCAGTTGAACAGTGATAATTGGCAATTTAGGGCTTCTGCTACTAGTTAATACGCTTCTCTCTAAGACTCTGTTGTTGTTTTTAACTCTGCTTTTTGTTGAACTCATTATTCTAGAAATAAGGCCCTGCTGTCAGAGCTATGATGTCAGCAGATATATGATTCTGGGTTATAGGATGCTGATTTAAAGAACACTTTCCTTCTGGTACCTAGTTACCATTCAATGTCTTGAGTCTCTAGTTTATTTTGCAAATTTATTGCAAGCTTTATCACTTTCTAAAAGGGAAAAAGGAAGAGAGGGACCTTAGTCATTGGTTATATTGTTATATATCATTGGTCAATCAGCATACCATCTAGAAAGGTGCCATATCCAGCTGCAATCCCATGAATGCTCACCTAGGAGTAAGTCTCCCTGATCACATGCTTTGGTTTGTAATGTCAGTCTTTTTAAAATACGAGTTCAGCGAGAGTGTTCACTACAGTTTGTAAGAGTGTGGTTTGTCAGTTTAACAGTTAGGTTTATGTGTGATATGGTCACACTGACAAACATTTTTAAAAAGCACACCGTTCTATGAAATTATATGTCGTTACATTGCTTACTGTAGATAGATACTTTGGGACAAAATTACTAAGAATACATGATGCTAGTGTGTGTGATAAATAACAAAAAGTGTCCAATTGCAAGTTTGATGGAGCTGTCTTTCTGACATAAATAACTATTCAGATTGATCATGTACTCGTGTTAACAGTGTAATATCAGATGAGGAAAACTGAGGTGGATCTTGTGATTTCCCCCCCACACAGAAGAGCTATGATCTTATAGTCTGCCCCTCCTCCCAACGTTATGCAACTCCTGTGAGTAGGCCACCCACACCACAATTTCTAGTGCAGGCCATCCAGTTCCAATAACACTTGCACTCTTTGGATACTAACTTTCCTGAGGGGGGGGGGGACTGCTTTTTTTTATTAAACTGCAATAGCATAAATTTAGAACATGACTTGTGTCTAATTCTATAGTATGGTGTTTGAAAGGAAGCATGTAATGAATTGATACAGACAATACATGTAAAGCTTATTAGCATTTGGATGATTTTCAATATTTGGGCCAATTCCCAATTACTCATAAACCTTGGAGCTTTTCTCCTTTCTCTAATACAGGTGGGCCCCGCTTATATGGCAGGTTCCGTTCTGGACCCCCACCGTAAAGCGGAAATTGCCGTAAAACAAAAATGCCGCAAAAGCGGCTTTAAAACGGGGAATGAAAGCTGCTGCATTAGCAGAACGCCGGGAAACGAAGCGCCAGGAAGCGGGGCCCTACTGTAAGCTTTGAAATAGAAGTCTGCAAAGTCTGAATAGCATTTTTAGTTTGTTTTCTGACCATGCCTCTTCATAGCCATGAGAATTAGAGTACTCTGCAAGACTCTCTGCCTCTTATGTCTGAGTTAAACATATCAAGGCCAAAATAAGTTTAGACAAGAGACAGGCTTTTTTGAATTTGCATGGATAACATGTAAGCCATTCATTTTCATAAGTCGATTTTGAGGACAATGTTGACATTTAAAGTTTTATAAACTTTAATATGTTGTCAGAACTGTCAACTTTGGACATTATTGCTCTCCCTAGGTCTGCTGCTATCTACACATTTGTGTGTGACAAAACAGAATTTTTAACATGCTGTGCTGATTTAAATATTCATATAAAACACCTGGCAGCACTTAGTATAGCTACTATTTGACAGTAGCCGTTACATCAAGCTATATTAGGGAAGGGAAGGGATACAGAGCTACCACTAGCTCTGCTGAGATGCCAGACTCCTCCCTCCCTCAACAGTCACTTGGCAGCAGCCATTACATCAAGCCAGGGTCACCAACCTTTTCAGACTAGGAGACACATTATGAATTTTGAAAGCATGCTTAGGGCACCAGTCAAAAAATAGCTCCCATGGGAGCATGGCATAACATAATATGAATCCACCACAGGAAGGATGCATCCTGGTTGCTAGGTAAAAAAGAAGGGCAAGTTATGGAGATGTTGTAAAAACTTATAGGGGTTCTCTCGGGTAGAGAAAAAAGGCCACCGAGTAGCAGCAAGTTCAAAGCATTTATTCAATAGCTACTGCAGTAGGGCCAAACACATACATTTCACAGCAAAGGGTGAAACATGGGTCACGCACCCCCCCTTTCTGCTTTCCCCTTTTATATGGTTTTCTTTGCAGATCACAAAGGCTTACACAGAGAAAAGACTTATCTTGGCCAGGCAGGAATGTACACTATCAGCAGACATAGTTACATATGCGGGTATAGCTTTCTAACTCAGGCGTTTGCAAGTTGTCCAGGGATACGACCTTGATCTACATTTCTGTTTTTACTACAGAGATTCCAAGGACTAATAGAAAATAAGACATAAACAGGAAAAGTGCACTAAAGTGTACAACCCGAGGATGTGGACAGGATCCTTGGAATGGTGAGGCCCACCACATGTCTGTTAGACCCTTGCCCTTCCTGGCTTATTAAAAGTGCCAGAGGGGGCCTAGCCGAGTGGGTGAAGGAAGTGGTCAATGCCTCCCTACAACAAGGCAGAGTTCCAATGTGCCTAAAGGAGGCAGTTGTAAGGCCTTTGTTGAAAAAGCCCTCCCTGGACCCCTCTATTATGGATAATTATTGGCCAGTGTCTAATATCCCATTCCTGGGCAAGGTAATAGAGCGTGTGGTGGCCTCCGAACTTCAGGGATTCTTGGATGAAACGGATTATCTAGATCCATTTCAGTCTGGTTTTAGACCTGGTTATGGGACGGAGACAGCTCTGGTCACCTTGGTAGATGACCTACGCAGAGAACTGGACAGGGGGAGTGTGTCCCTGTTGGTTCTGTTGGACCTCTCAGCGGCTTTTGATACCATCAACCATGGTATCCTTCTGGGTCGCCTCACTGGGATGGGACTTGGGGGCATCGTTTTACGATGGCTCTGTTCCTTCCTGGAGGGTCGAACCCAGAAGGTGGTGCTGGGGGATTCCTGTTCGACTCCTTGGCGGTTGGCCTGTGGGGTCCCTCAGGGTTCAGTTTTGTCCCCCATGCTATTTAATATCTACGTGAAACCGCTGGGAGAGGTTGTCCGGAGATTTGGGGTTCGGTGCCATCAGTATGCAGATGACACCAACTCTACTTCTCCTTTCCACCTAATTCCAAGGAAACTGGCTCGGTTCTAAACCAGTGTCTGATAGCAGTGGTGGACTGGATGAGGGTGAACAAGCTGAAGCTTAATCCAGACAAGACAGAGGTGCTCCTAGTCAGTCGAAAGGCGGATCAGGGAATAGGGGTTCAGCCTGTGCTGGATGGGATTACACTCCCCCTGAAGACGCAGGTTTGCAGTTTGGGTGTGCTCCTGGACTCAGCCTTAAACTTGGAGGCCCAGGTTTCTGCGGTGGCCAGGAATGCTTTTGCACAGTTAAGACTAGTGCGCCAACTGCGCCCGTTCCTGGAGTCGTCTGATCTGGCTATGGTGACACATGCCTTAGTTACATCCCGCTTAGACTACTGTAACACGCTCTACGTGGGGCTGCCTTTGAAGACTGTTCGGAAACTTCAGTTGTTGCAACGAGCTGCAGCCAGAACATTAACTGGGGCTGGTTACAGGGACCATACAACTCCCCTGCTGCAACAGCTCCACTGGCTGCCAGTCTGTTTCCAGACACAATTCAAAGTGCTGGTTATGACCTATAAAGCCCTATACGGTTTAGGTCCAGGCTATCTGTCAGACCATATCTCCCTATATGAACCTGCCCGGGCCCTGAGATCTTCAGGAGAGACCCTTCTCACGATCCCAACACCTTCACAAGTGCGAATGGTGGGGACACGAGATAGGGCCTTTTCGGTGGCTGCCCCTAGGCTCTGGAACTCCCTCCCTAGGGAGGCAAGAATGGCCTTCTCCGTGCAGTCTTTCCACCGACAGGTAAAGACTTTTTTCTTCCGGCAGGCCTTTGGAACTGAAGGTTTTAAGGGCAGTGACTGAAGAGGATGCTGTATGTTATTGTTTTACTTGTATGCTCCTAAACTGGGTTGCAGTATTTTAAGAGTAATTGGTTTTAACATCTTAATAGTTTGATCCTGTTTTAATGCTGATTTTATATGTTTATATGTTTTATATTTTTATAGGTTCTTAATGATACGTACTTATTTTTATCTGGAAACCACCTTGAGGTTCCAGTTTGGAAAAAGGGCGGGGTATAAATAAAGATAATAATAAATAAGGGAAGAAGAAAAGCAAAGTTCTTTAGGACCTCAAAAATTCCTATTACCTGGTGTCCAAACAACTCACTTATGAATCACAGCTCTGACCTCACTCATTAGCTAAAAACTCTGACAGATGGGACCGCCAGAACTGCACAATTTGCTTCATAGCTTTCTTTCTGGGAGGACTAGAACTTTTTTTAAATTAAAAAGTCTGGGATCCCTTCTTGGTGCCAGCTAAGACCTTTGCAGGCTCCGTGGCACCTCCTATCAGGTTGTGATAGAAGAGGGAAGAGATGATATGCAGGGTCACTCCCCTGGTGCAGCTTAGAGATCAACAACTCCTCTTCTTGAACCTTTTCACCCCATTTGGTCATTAGAAGAACTTGAAACTTTCTCCCTCTCAATCAGTTTTTTTTGTGTGTGTCATATCTTTATAGATACTGGGACTTTTTTTTGCTAAAGAGAGGGATACTATTATTTAAACAATAAAACTGTCTTGTGTGCTAACATGATTTCATTTATACCACTTACTCTTGCATTCCTACTATTGCAAAACTGATTTGATTGTTCGGTTAGTATTTTTTTAAATGCCTCCTCTGCATTTGGAAGACCGGCACTTAACGATTTTTCCACCTACCCTATACAAAGGGGATAGATGCATTGTGCATAACTGCAATAACTTGGCATCTGTAATCCTGAATTAGCTTTTGTAACAAGTTTGAGCAATGTCACTTTCCCCAGAGCCCCATATGTTATCCTCTATTTCAGATTAGCCCTGTTGAAATTTGCAACATGTTGTTTTTGTAAAAACAATTTAGGTTTTGTAAATACAGACTCTTAACAGTGGGACACTGATATGTCACTCTTGCCTGTAACCTGAAGAGAAAAGTTATATTTATATAAGAGCCCTTCTGGATTAAGCTAAAGACCCATCTAGGCCAGCATGTTGTTCTCACAGTGGCCAGCCAGATGCCTGCAGAAAGCCCACAAGCAAGATCTGAGTGCAAAACTCTGCTTATAGTTTAACAGGAACTGGTATTGAAAAGCATATTACCTCTGATAGGGGAGCCAGAATGTAGCCATTATGGCTAGAAGCCATTGATGGCCTTATCCTTGATGAATTTAGCTAATCCTCTTTTGAAGTCGTCTGAGCTGCAGCTCTGGGCTCCTTTTATTATTATGTTATTATTATAAATTTATTTATACCCCGCCTTTTGGCCAAAGGCCCTCAAGGCGGCTTACAAAGAAAAATAAGTATAAAAATACATCAATGAAAGCAATACAATTTACAAAAATTAAACTAAATCACAAATACATTATTAAGAAAAAAAATGTCCAGGAAAGAAACTCAGAATAAATTACATACATCCGCCACTGCCCTTCCTTTGAGAGCAAATTCTTAACTCTAGGTGGTCCCCAACTGCTAATTTATTTACATTTATTTTATTTTTGGAGCTTTGTTTCTAGCATCGTGCTCAATTTTTATTTTTATTTTTGTATCCCTAATGTCTGTTTGTATTTCTTTTATGAAAGCTTGAGTTTCTTTTTGTTCTTATTTGGACAAGGCTTCCATTTTCTGAAAGAAGCTTCCTTGACTCTACTCATTAACCATGTTGGCATCCTTTTGGCCTTGATGGTGGTACCTTTCCTGATCTGCAGTGTACATTCTAATTGAGCTTCTATTATTGTAGTTGTCAACAACCCTCAAGAATTTTGGAGAGATCTGACCCTCTTCACTTTGCCTCATTTTTGGCAAGTTTCCTCTTTTGAACTCAAGTATGACGATCAGGTTTTCTTGGCAGTTGTCTGCATATACATTTGTTGAATTTAATAGCACTCTGGTCACTGTTCCCAATTAGTTCAGCAACACTCCTCTTTTGCACCAGGCCCTGGGTACCCCTTAAGATTAAGTCCAGGGTTGCTGCCCCTCCAGTTGGCTTCATGACCAATTCTAGGGCACAGTCATTTAGGATATCTAGAAATTTTACCTCTTTGTTATAACTTTAAATGTAGATAGATGTCGCCCATTAAAACACATTCTAGAACATAAATACTGCTAAACGCAGTAATAAAATTAATTCAGTTCACTGTGCTCCTCAATACTGCCCTCTTTGGGGTATTTATAAACATGACACAGCATTTCTAGTGTTTTCCATTCTGCCTAGGTCTATACCAGTGGTTCTCAAACTTTTTTGGTTCGCAGCGCACTGTAAAACATACAAAAATTTTCTGGTGCACTTTTGTGTACAAAATTAAAAATATATTAATATATTTTAAACTATGAATAAAAATAACTTAAATTATAGAAAACTATTACTTAACCTATACAAATGGGTTTCTTCTCATTTTTAAAAATATACTTTCATAATATTTGAGGCACACCTAGCCACCTCTTAGGGCGCACCAGTGTGCCTGGGCGCACCGTTTGAGAATCACTGGTCTGTACAATCAATAAACATAAACCTGCAAATTTAACTGCCATTTGACATTAGAGCTATCAGTGCAATAGTCATTTTTACCTGTGGCTTATAACTGAAGCTCTAAATATCCTTTACAAAGCAATGGTGTTCATTGGAACATAATCAAATAGTCTATTTGTAGCACACATACCTTTTAATTCCTGCCATCCTTGAGATTTTGGATTTATTATTCCAGTGATGCTTTCCTTTGACTGACTGAAAGATGGTTAGTTTTTTCCATCCAATCTTCATCGACAAAGCTAGCAATATACCTGTCAAGGTGGATGTGCAGAGGAAAAGTCTATATACAGTATTGTAGGACCTGTGGCCTACTAGGAAAAGTCATAATTCTCTCCCTATGAGGAAGAGCTGAGACACTAAATGAATGCATAGTAGACTAGAGAGTTCTTCTGTCCACGTACAAGAGAGTAAAAGGTGGAGAATATGCATATTTTCCACACGGCATGCTGCTGCTGCTCCTGTCATAGCAAATTTATATGAGACTTGTCATTGCACCGTTTCAAATGGATATGAAGAAATTTACTTAAGGAATCAGTAGCAGTGCAAAGGTTTGAGTTTTGTGATGAATGAATCCCTATGTTCACCAGACTATATTTCTTGCACTATCCAGCAAACAGTGTAGGAAGCCCAGGACCAGATGACATTCACTGAGTGTCACTAGACAGTTCCCTGTCTTTTGCCCTAATCATTGTTGTGAGGCTAAAATGCCATTCATCTCCTCAGATGAAGAACAGGGTACATTGTTTAAATAGGGTTTTATGTAAAATTTATGATGCACATATAATTTCTTATATTGGTTCAAATCATGCTTCTGTCCCTTCAATTAGACTTCTTTATAGACTTTGTAGGGATGTGGGAAAGTACACTCACTGCCTATGAGTGTACTCACTGCGTCATGCTTTTTCCAGACTTGTATAGGCATATTATCTTTTTGCTGCCCAATGTTTAGAGCTAGAGCAGTGAGACTTCTTCTGTGAAACTGCTATTTTGTGAAATATATTTGTAGTTCTAAAATACGTTACTATTTGTGTACAAATTGCATGGGGTGTACTCTGTGTGTGTGAGAAAGAGAGAAGTAAAGGGTGTGCATAATATATTATGTATGTGTGTTATTTTACTTCTAGTCTCAGATGCCCAAGGTTTTTTCCCCTTCTCTCTCAAAATTTCACTAATATCTATAGCACTATTATACCCATTTACACCTAAGAAACCGGTGGGTGCAGTTTGTTCCATGACACACAGCACAGTTTCATCCCTGCAACTATATAACCCCTTTTGATACTTTTCAGCTATTCAGTTGTATGGTCTAATGCTTATCAGAGATAAGATGGTTATCAGAGGTAAGATGGCTAGTGTATTTTATGTAATGTGTGTTATTAAAAGCACCTTTTCTTGCAAAAGTGGAGGTGGAAAAGGTTGCTTACAGATTTTTCTCTAAAAAAATTGCACTGCAGATGTAGTTTATTAATATCAGTTAATTGCAACAAATGACAGTTTCATTTAATGTATTTAATTGTTGATTATCACTTTTCTGGAAAGGGTTTTCTTGAAAGATGCAGATAACTTTTGTTTTGACACATTTCTTACTAGATTCTAAAATAGTGTTCTGTCTCTTTAAACTATTCAGCTTTTTAAGCACTTTCGTGCACTGCAACCTCCCTTGAATAAAGAAACCTTTCTGTTGTTTATTTGTTAGGCAAGACACACCCTACTGAGTACATACTATGCACCAATTAGCTTTCTGTCCTGTCAGTCAACTATATGTGGACTAGCAAGTTCTTCTGTCTCCTAGTGAGGCTCTGCTGTGCCTGGAATTGAAAGCAGGTAGAGAGAATACGAGGGGGGAGGGATCCTCATGTAAAGCTAAAATTGCTTTATTCAAGGGAAATGATTCGTTTCTGGTATGGCAAGAAAGGAAGAAGGCATCACTCAGTGAAAAATAAATATATCCTGGTAATTCCTTTGAGAAATTACTTTCATTACTGTTTTACTCGTCATTTTGCTGATGATGCCATGCTAAACAAGCACTAGGTTCTGCCTTTTAATCGTAAGATTATTTGGAGAATTTTAAATTTTTGATAATTTGTTGCCTTACAAAGATCCTGTAATTCTGAACTGTACTGTTTCTACTTAATAGTTGGACTTTCCAACTTGAGCACAATGCTTTAAAGTGATTTGGTTTAAATACAGGATGTAACGATTTGTTATAGGTTTTGAGGGAAATGCTTTCTAGGGAGTTTATTATAGCAACTCCTTTGTTCTTGTGTGTTTTAGTGAAAGTTTGTTAACAAAGCATAGTATTAATCAAAAAATGGTTGAATGGCTTATTTTACATGCTTTTCCAGACGTTAAGTATGAAGTGTGGATATTGTATCACAGGACTTTGTATTGATTCTGAGATTACTCTAGTGTGCAGAAGGTGCACATTATACAAAATTCGTTAGCTTAATTTTATTTGATTTTTGAAAATAATGCATAGGAACCAATTAGTGCCGCTGATGTTATTTAAAAAATTATAATGGAAAAATGGAGGACGATCACTATGTATCTGTAGCAAAGTGTGTTTCCCTGTGTGACAGAAACAGGAAACAAACAACAGCATATGAAATATTTGAGAGGAGAAGTTCTGTGATGACTTTTCTAGTCACGTAGTGCCAATACCATGCATTTCATGTTTTGTAGATATTGTAGGAGTTGAGTTTCTGTGGATCTTCCTGTTACTTGTATAAACAAATTAATCTTTCGGTGGGGAACACATTCCTCCCTACAGTAAGCAACTAATCATTTGAATTGTACTTTATGTCAAATCCTGTATCTTCTCAGTTTGTTATATTGGTATTTTAGGATACGCTGTTGTAGAATCTGAAAATGAGAAAAATAGGATTAGTAAAGGCAATCAAGAAATGATTCTGTGGGTATTCATATATCAGTTTGGACCTTCCCACCTTTGGTTAAATAGGAAAGAAAATGAGCAGAACGTTATTTGGATGTATTTTCAGGCACTCTCATTTGTATTCTATGCTCTGTGTTTAGAGATAGACATGGTATAAAAATAGAAGTGGAAAAGAGTGATGCCATTTCCAAGACTCGCCTCCAGGGAAAAGCTTTGCATGCAAGTGTAGAAGTTATGCTTACACACTTCTATCTTGCTTATACATCACTTTCTGAGGAAGATGTTGCCCTTTACCATACATTTGACACATAATTAAAAGTAAAACTCTCTCAAGTCTTCCATTGCTTACAACAAGCTGAGGCCCATCATCTCATTCTCATTATGGTATAAAACCAGTAATATCTGCCGTGTTACTCCATTTGCTCTATACTGTGTTGCTGAGCATATAAAATGTGAGTAACTGGTTTAACTGCCTCACAGCACTAAAGATGTAAGTTAGCACAATAAAGGGTGAGTTTAAGATTGCTGACTGGAATCCTTTACATTGCTGTTTCTCTAGGTCTGCAGGTAGTAGTGGTAAAGGGCAAAATTACTACATTCAATTCTGAATGTATTTGTTGGGTGTGATGACCTTTGTTATGTTAACCTTTGATACAGATTTGAGATTATTACAGTGCAGCATTGAAGTAGATAACACCAGAACAGAGAAAGTTTAGTTTTTTAAGGCTTTCCTCCCTTCTATAAAGATACCTTACTCTTATTCAAGAGTATTTTTATTCTTTTATTCTGATTCTGACGTTAGCTGTAACAACATTTTAGTGGTGGTGTTTTTAAAATATATGTTGTCTATTTTGAATCAGTTTCTTCTTTCTGTGATCTTTGTTAGCTCAGATTGTTCTCACTGGTTGAGTACATCCCCATTTAACTCCTAGTACTTGAACAAATCTATAAAGCATTCAGCCTGATTGTAGAGATAATTGCAGGTTGGGATGCATGAATTTTCCCCACTACTCACTTTAGAATATTCCCTTCTACCAACGTAAAGCATTAGGTGTGGCCATTTCTAACATGGGTTAAAAGAAAAGTTGATATGCTTTTAATTTCAATTTGGGAACTCTGACTTTACCTGCCATTGTAACTATTTTTCCTAAAGATTAGGTGTGTGACAGCTTAGATCAGGTGTTGCCAGTGTGGCACCTGCATAGTGATGTGAAGGTCCAGAACCACCACCCACCTACCCCAGATTTTTTTTTCCACGGGCTGGGCCTCCACATTTCTACACTTGCAGATACCAGTGTGCCCACCAGTACCTATTGCTCCTGATAATAAAGGTAATAAATATCCCCTCAAAAATCTACAATGCAGAAGATACTTGTTCTTCCCGCTCATTCCTATTTGCACTGTCTTGGTCTCTCCTACACTGAACCCACCCCTCAAACATGTCCAGATTTGATTGGATGCCAGGATTGCACACCCATTCTCCCATCCATTCAGAACAGAGGATAGGTGCACTTGGTAAGTGAGCGTAGTGATGGCTGATATAGGTGCCTTTTTCCAATTGATGGGAGGCATGCCATACATTTTTGTGGTCCTATCTGTTTGTTCTACATAGAAAGGCATTGAAGGCACATAGCATATATGACATTAGGCAGGTGAATGAGCTCCTAATATTTATAGCTGATGAAGTTGGATCCTGTAGTAATCTTGCCTGAATAGATATGGGAATAGTTATCATATGGGTCAGTTGCAGATCTGGTAGTTTTGTGTTGCGTGGCCTGTTGCTACTGATGATTAGTTGTTTTAAGTTTGTAAGAGGATTGAATCATTGTCTAGGGTGGACTGTAGAAAAAATGACGGAACACCATGTCATCTCACCTATAGTTTCCTGCTAAACCATTCCATGTATAGTTTATGATGTACAAGTGTTTACTGGTTTATCAACACTGCTTTATGATCTTAAAATATTTTTAAAAAGCCTTTCTGGGTAAGTCCAAACTCCTGTAATCTAGTCTTACATCCTGTTTCTCACAGTGACCATGCACATGGGCAATAGCCCTCTTCTGCTGTTATCTAGAAACTGGTATTCAGAGGCATATGGCTGCCTCTGATCCTTGCAGGTAGCTCAGATACATCATGACTAGTAGCCATTTAAAGCCTTATCTTCCATAAATTCTGCAACTTTTTATTTTTGTGTATGGCTCATTTTGTGTTTTTTATTTAGCTTCTTAAAAGCTTTATTTAATAATGTATATTTATATGAAATCACATTAATTTTTTTCTGATTATATTATATGTAAACTGCATTCAGTGGAATAAAATTTATAAGTAAATAAAATTGTACAATCCTCTTTTAAACCTGTAAATTGGTGGCCAGCACTACATGTATATGTACATGTATATTTATATAAATTAAATTAAATAAATAAATAAAAAATAAATTTCCCGGTAGCAAATTTCAGTATTCAGCTATGTGCTGTGTGAAAAAGTATTGCGGTTTGTCTTGAACTTCCCATCATTTAGCATCATTGGATGACCCCATGTTCTACTACTATATGTGAAAGACAAAAACCCTTTCTCTCTTCCTTCCTCTAAACAATTCATAATTTTATACATCTCTCTTGTGTGTGCCACCCCAAACCACAAAGCCCAAAATGTTGTAACCTTTTCTTGTAGGGGAGTTGTACCATTCACTCTCATTGTCCTGATTGCCCTTTTCTGCACCTTTTCCAGATCTATGATTCCTTTTTTGAGATGTTTCTAGAACTGTTGTCCATGCACTGGCAACCTCCAGGCTGGATTACTGTAATGTGCTCTATGTGGGGCTGCCCTTGAGGTTGGTCCGGAAGCTGCAGCTAGTGCAAAATGCAGCGGCAAGACTGCTCACTGGAGCAGGGTATCGACAACATGTCACCCGCTGCTGAAGGAATTGCACTGGCTGCCCATTTGCTACCGGGCCAAGTTCAAGGTTCTAGTTTTGGTGTACAAAGCCCTATACAGCTTGGGACCAGGATGCCTGAAAGACCATCTTACCCCTTATATACCCAGTCAGTCACTGCGCTCTGCAGGTGAGGGCCTCCTGCAGATACCATCTTATCAGGAGGTTCGTTCTGCACAATATAGGAAATGGACCTTTAATGTGGCAGCACCTACCCTGTGGAATTCCCTCCCTTTGAACATTAGGCAGGCGCCATCTCTGCTATCTTTTTGGCGCCTTTTGAAGACTTCTTTCAACAAGCCTTTTAGGTTGAGACCTATCCCAGTCTGCGTCTGTGTTAGAATTGCTTAATATGTTTTTTAATAATGTTTTTAATCCTTTTTTAAAGTTGTTTTTTTAAAATATTTCTAACGCTGTTTTGTTTTAATGTACTGTTTTTATGGTGTTTTAAAGTGTTTTGGGTGCTTTGTTTGCCGCCCTGGGCTCCTGCTGGGAGGAAGGGCGGGATACAACTTAAATAAATAAATAAATAAAATAAAATAATAATAATAATTAATAATAATAATAATAATAATAATAATAATAAACTGTACACAGTATTCAAAGTGTGGTCACACCACAGATTTGCATAAAGAATTTGGCAGTACTATTTGCACTCCCTTTCCTAATGATGTCTAGCATGGTATTCATCTTTTTTCACCTTTCCTGATGATGTCTAGCATGGCATTCACCTTTTTTCAAAGCTGCACCACCCTGGGTCAGCACTGTTATTTAGCTATCCTCTGTGACCACAGCATTTGTTTACTGTCTAGTTACTGCCAACTCAGATTCCCTAAGTTTATATATGAAGTTAGGATTTTTCTTTTTGTCTCAAAGTGTGTAACTTTACATTAGTTTACATTGCACGACATTGTATATTGATCTTCATTAGGTATGTCAATAGGCCTGGCTCCAGAAGGCAGGCAGGCTGGGCCCTGGGCAAGGGCCCCTGCAGCCCAAAGGTGCCCCTAAAGGGCCCCTCCCTAGGGTGGGAGAGTAGCATTCCCGTTCTGTGATCCATGGCAGCATCAGGTCCTGCAACCTGATGCTGCCACGGATCATGGAATGGGAGCTCCCAGGCACACACACCCACACAGGCAGTGCAGGCTTCAGGTAGCCTGCGTGCGCACCCCACTTACCTCTCCTGTCAGTGTGCGTGCGTGCCTGCCATCACCCAAGATGGCAGCAGGGGCTTCCCTAAGGGGTTGACGGCCCTGCCACCATCTTGAGTAATGGCAGGCATGTGTGCTATACATGCACATCATACACACTGACACAAGAAATAGGTGGGGTGTGGGGGTAGGTTCATTAGCCCTGCGCTACCTATATCAGGAGAGGGTACTATGGTGCTGTGGGCCCAAGGCAGGCTGGTGCCCAAGGGTCCAGTCATGCCTGGCGCTGGCCCTGTATCTCAAGATAATCGTATATTGGCTTAATAAGCAGAGAGAGGTCAACCTTTTTGACCATGCCCACAGCCTCTTACTCCTCCCTTTGACGTGCAAGCAAATCAGGAAGTCTCTAACTATCGATTCCCAGTTCAGATGAAACAGAAAACTGCGGTTAATTAGAGGTTTCCTGGTTGAATTATGGCTCATGAAAAAGGAAGGAGAAAAGGGGTTCCATGCATGAGCAAAATACTCTTATCTGATGCATAATTTTATTTTGAATACGTTTGTTCTCTACAAGGCCTACATAAGAAGGAAGGTGGCAGCTGTCCCTTTGAAGGTATCAAGTGAAAAGAAGTGGATAGTCACACTTTGGGTAGCCCCATAGTTCCATGCAGGATTAGCTCCACTGAAAAGTTATTTGGTGCTTGACTCACGGAACTACTCTAGTTTGAGATCTCTCTTCGTATTGTTCTGATATAAATTCCTAAGCAACATGCCTGCATAAATCAGGGGTGGGGAATCATTCTCAGCCCAATGGCTGCATTCCCTCTTGGGGAATGTTCCAAGGACTGCATGCCAGTGGTGGGCTGAGCCAGAAGCAAAAGAGGGCAGTAGGCTGCATTCCAGCCACATACACACAAGCTAGAGGCTTGTATCCACAGATACACCCCTCTTTATCCTCTATTCAGGCAAGCAGGAGGCATTATCATAGTTCACGGATACGTTCCAGCCACGTAAAAACACTGGGAGGAGGTTGCAGAGCAGGGCCAGAGAGATGTATGTCCTGGGGAAAGAGTGTGGCCTAGTGAGAGTCATGAGGACCGAATAGAGAGGCCTTGAGGGCTGCATTCAGCCCCTAAGCCTGAGATTCCCCACTTCTGACCGATAGATTACAGTTTCTGGGAGTTCCTAATAGTAGAATGCTTTGATCTTGTGTATTGAATCAAATAAAGCTGTCCTGTTAGAAGTCCCAAAGGACTTCTGACTGTGCAACAGGACTTCCTTCCTCCACATCCCCAATCTGCTCTGGATGCTGGAGGAGTGTCCAGAGCAGATACGGGGGGGGGGCGAGGAGAGGTAGAGAAATCCCTTTGTGCAGGTGGACGTCCTTGTGCTAATGGGATGACTTCATTGGATACAACCCAATATTGGGGGAATATTAATAGCATATATGGCTTCTTGTAGAGAGCCAGTGTAGTGTAGTGGTTAGAGTGTTGGACTACAACCTGGGAGACCAAGGTTCAAATCGCCACACAGCCATGAAATTCACTGGGTGACCTTGGGCCAGTCACTGCCTCTCAGCCTCAGCGGAAGGCAATGGTAAACCACCACTGAATACCACTTACCATGAAAACCATAAGTCGGGATCGACTTGAAGACAGTCCATTTCCATTTTTTTCCCATTTTGTAAATAGAAAAGGGATAGAGTATGTTGAATGTAGAAATTAGATTAGTTTTCCTGTTTTTTTCTGCCTTGAAACTATTTTAAAGATGACTGTTTCTAATTTATTGGAAACTGCTTACACGTACTGCACATGTAATCCATACAAATTTCCATCGTCCAACCCTCAGTATGGGATTTCAGAAACATCTTGAGAGTTGAATTTGGCCAGCAGTCCTACCTCCCCACTGCTGTGTGCAGTGGGATTTACATTGCTGTTAGCTGCTCGAGCATATCCATAGTATTGTGTACTCTGCAACTGCTGTATTTTAACAAACAAGTTGTCTTAAGCTTGCGGAAAGTGCTGGTCAGAATCCACCACTTGGATCCATTCAAAATTTTCAATATGCTGTTCTACAGTTACATAATTGCTTACACTTCTACAGACACACATTTTGTAAACTGCATCTCTTTGTACATTTTCACAATTAATATTAGGCACTTTATTATTTATAATTTATAAATAATAAATATGATATAATTGTGTTCAAAAAAGAATGCAGAACTATTGATAGCACCAAATAAATGTACATGTAATCACCTAATTTATGCCCAACTAAAACCAGGTAATGTTTAAGAAAGGAAATGATTTAGTGATGTGTATGCCAACATACTCTTCTAAAAGTGTGTTCCTCCTGTAAAAATATTATCAGATTTCTGGTACTATTTTGCTGGAAATGTTTACCATTACATATGTGTTCATTCTAAATGTGAAATGTGTCTGTGCATCATATCGCTACAGTTGTAAATGTCTAATTTTACATTTTATTTATGTTTTATTTTGTATGTTGCCCATGTTTTTGTCTGCCCTGCCCAATGTCTCCACATTCTGTCACTTACTTTCTTGCTCTTTATTTTTCTTCAACTATGAATTGGAATTGTCTTCCTGTCTCCATATTCAGGTAGTGTCAGTGGCTGAGTATCACCGCAGGATCGATGCTTTAAATAGTGAAGAACTACGCACACTCTGCAGACGTCTCAAGGTGCTCTCTTAAGTAGTTAACTGGCCATCATCCAGAGGCTAGAACTTCTTTCAGTGTAGTGTCCTTGATCAAGACAAGCCCCATACTTGGGTTTGTCTTGGCTACAACACTACAAGAACCCAGCAGAAAATTCCTTCCTTATGGATGTGCTACCCTGCATAGTGGTATGGCTGAGTGTAATGACAATATCTGTGACAAATGTTTCACTTATAGAGCTTAACCATACTTTTGCAAGTTTCAGTTTTCATGTCAAAATTGTTATGCTTGTAAATTTTGCATGCAAAATATACTAAAATAAAGGGTTTTTTTTTTTTGCATTTTGTTTAAATCCTGGGCAATAGTCTCACGTCAGATGGAGCTGAATAAAAGCTCCCAAAGGCAACGCTGCTTTTAATGTTTGAGAGAACTGTATTCAGACCCTGAATAAGCGCACAGAACATGGCTTGAGAAAGTTCCTTACTGCTCAGAGCAAAATGTTTGCACGATTACTGGTGACTGATGGAACAGTTCCCGACTCAGCTTAGCCAAATCCCTTTTAATAGCCTTGGTATGTTTTCCTCCATCCCACAAAACTGGGACCAGGACTAGTGGCTGTTACAAATTACATGGACTCAAGGGGCTCACAATGGGTGTATAAAGGGACTCTGCATATTCTTGGTTGGGGTAGCTTTCCAAGGATCCCTGGGTTATTCCCTGTGCGCTAATTAAGGGACCACACTGTACACTTGAGCCTTAAAAACCAGCATCCTTTTTCTTGCCATTCCAGATTTGGACAAAAAATAGGTGAAATTTTGAGACAGCAGTTGGAAAGCATGCAAAAACAATGGAAATACTTTTAAACGAAGTGAAAATGGAGCTAAAAAAGACTGTTTTGACTCAGTTCTAGTTATTTCAAACTCAGAGGAATTTTCTGTTTGTCTTTTGAAGCCTTGTTCTCATTGCTGTATTTCTTAGACTGATGAGGACTTTGTATTTCGCAGCTTGGGATGGAAGTTTGAGTTTAATTAAAAGCCTTTCAGAAGAGAATGCAAAGGGCTTGCTTTAGCTCCAGCTGCAAACTGTACTATATTTTGTCAATTAAACCCCTTAAGTTGGTGAAGAATATCCATATTCTTGGCCATAAGCAAAAAAAACTCTAAAAGGAGTTCCCTATCTATGTCTCAGCAAGCATGTACAGGAGACAAGTTTCTCTTATATTTTGCATTTGGCAAAATGGTACTCCTTATCTTGAGTCAAATGAAAAGAACAGGCTGGATGTACATTTTTATTTCCTTTTACTCCACTGTTTTAAGCTTCTTGGGTAAGTCCAGCCTTTCTAAGCCTCTTGTAGTCACTTTTGCATTCTCAGCAGATACATTCCTTTCAACTTTAGCATTGGTATATGTGGAGGATAGCTGTGTACATTATTGCTGAAAGCATATCTTTAAAAGTGCACAAGCATTTTCTAAAGCTTGAAGAAATAAACTGAGTATTACCGAATGAATAATAAATATCTGATCTAGAGCTTGGCTAAGTATTTGGATGTTAAGCCTCTGTAATGCCATTTACTTCAATATAAGTAAATCAATATAAATCCTTATGTTTTAACAACTGAGATATGGACTGAACTGAAAGGGTTTTAAAAATCTTTGTCTGTCTGAGTGAGTAATATTACAATTGACAACATGTGGAAAAAAGTGCTTCCATTGCTCTGCTAAGTGTGCTTACCAAAATAGCTAATGTTTCAAGTGGTGGCTTATTGACCTTTTTGTGCTGCCCAAGTGTGTGTGTATACACACACACACACATATATATACATATTCTCTCTCTCTCTCTCTCTCTGCTAAATATATTCAGTAGGTGAAATGTTCCATAAGAGTGCTTATCATATCTGTGCATATCATTA
The DNA here is from genome assembly GCF_030035675.1 of Rhineura floridana. NCBI lineage: Eukaryota > Metazoa > Chordata > Lepidosauria > Squamata > Rhineuridae > Rhineura > Rhineura floridana. Next base: position 291,670,744 of record NC_084480.1, read on the forward strand.
ACTAGGAGTAAAAGATAAAATGGGAGAACCATTTCACCACATTTCTTTCAGAAAAAAATGTTAGTTGAGTGATCAGTAAAGTACCTGCTTATCAATAGCATATGAATTGTTTGCTGGGAATTGTGTTTATTTTTCAGAAATCAGTAGTCTTAGTTCAAGATTAGACCAGTAGATAAACTTGTTTTTTATGTAATAGCTAAAAGTATATAAATAGCACTTGTCACTAGAGAATACAAAGGAAGCTAAATGAATGTTTGGTACATTTTATAGTTTCTCTCTCAAAGGAGTAATTGTTGCCCAGGCAAAACAGGTGGCATTCCTTAAACACGATTAAGGGACAGGAAACACGGTTAAGGGACTGCAAATTCCTCCCTCCCTTAATTGCAGTGAAATGTTTTTGTCAGCAGCAGCATAACTGGTTATGTTTTGAAATCTACTTTAGCAAATCCTAGTGAAAGAACCCCTGGTTGTTCGCTTAACCATATTTAATGCTACTGCTGAAAAAACACTTAATTGTGTGCACATGGCCTGGGTGGTGGTGATGTGTGAAGTAGAAACTAAAGGACTGTAAAACTGGAAATAGAGTACACAGTCTTCCATCTGCATTCAATCTTTTAAGAGTGGTTAACAGTGAGTTTGCACTGACTGTTGATGTACAGATTAGCATTTTAGTTAGGCTTTTGAGGTACTGTGTCTTAATATAATCTTCGGTAGCTTGCAGCTAAGTCGTATGCTTCAATTCCTTTTTGTTTTGTGTATTACTATGTAGCAGAAGAAATGGGAAAACTTTTACACGGGATAGATATTTAACATTTTCACTCTCTCCTCGCTGATCACAAACTGTGTCCAAGAACAAACTGTGGTTAACAAAGAAGTACAGCTCATGGTTAACGAGGAGAGAGCTTAACCATGACCTGGGTTTGGAGGGCATGCTAAGTCAAACCTTGGCTTAGCTCAGCATGGTGCAGGAGGGAAAAAAACACTGGGGAGCAGCAAAGCAGCTTTGAACTCCTCTGCCATAGTTTACAGTCTGGTAAGCTGTAGTTTGCCTTACCATGTCATGCATACCAAGCCAATATACGACATCAGACATAGTTCTTGCTGACCACCTCTCTCAGTAGCTTTTATTTCATGTGTAGTATAAGAGCAAGTGTTAAATGACTGATTGTTTGCAAAAGTGCAAGCAGAAGCAAAGATGGATGCAGCACAGGATTAAAGAGGAAAATGAAATAGGGAGGGCAACATAGATACAATAAAAAGAGCACAAGAAAGGTATGACAACTCTGCCACTTAAATAATTAACTTCAGCCATACAATGGTCTTTGCAGAATATATTTTGATACAATTGTAATGATGTGATCACAAATGTTGTGATTAATGATAGCTTTAAAATTTGCAGTACAGACCATCCCTTTAAGACTGCAGTCCTATGCTCATTTACCTGGGAATAAGTTCCTTGAACTTGGTAGGACTTGCTTTTTAACTAGGCATTAATAGAATCAGGCTATTTGTGTAGTAAAGAATCTCTCCTATGTGTTTGCTCTTTCTCTTTGTCTTGAGAAGGCTTATTTGCAGTGTTTTAATACCCTCTTTTCAAAAGGTGGTCATATTGTTTCAGTAGATAATTTTGCTAAAATACATATAGACTTACCCAGTTCTACAGAACCTCTCATTTTGCTAGTCACCAGAAAGCAATTGTGTCAGCTTAAAAGATTGTTTTGTAAATGGCATCAAGAATGTATTTGTGAGAGGGGGTTGTTATTTGCATCAGAAATTACTTGTGCACAGCACTGATTGGCTGATAATGCTTCCCAAGTAGCTTTTAAACTTTTAAAAACAGTGACAAACATTATTAATTTATTATTTATTAATAGTTTGTTAGTCGCTTTTTTCCAAAAATAGGACTCAAAGTGACGTACAAAAAGGAAAACAAAAACACACTGCATATGAAATAACTTACAGCAAGTCAAACAATGGCAAAAACAATTTCAAGCGAAACAATACAACAATAATAGACAAAATGCTGTGCTTTAAAAAAGAAAAAGAAAGCAGACAGCCCAACTGAAGCATTGCAGGGATTGGAAAAAGAGATGTATTTATCAGCATTTGAATAGCTGTTGAGTACATTTATCATTTGCATTGCAAAGGTGGAAAGAAGTTGCTTGCTACTTTGGGTAGGGGATGAAATGTAATGTGACTCCTGTTTAGGTGTAAGTTTTCTATGCAACCTTTACATGTAAAAACAACTCAAGGAGTACTGTTTCTGATATTTTTATTATGTCTTAACTAGAAAAATATTTTATTGGTCCTATTTTTTTCCTTTTTTAAGAGCAAAGCTAAACTTGATGGTAGGAGACCTGTATGTGTAAACTTGGATTTTCTTGAATCCTAGAAAGGTTGAGAATGGGAAGGTCCAATTTTAAATAGCAAATTAGGTTCATAAACTTATTTCCCCAAAGTCTTATCTCCCAATCTGATTTTTCTCCTAGCTGTGCTAGTATGGACCTTCACCTCTCTCCTTGTGGGATTGAACCAGACTTAAACACAGTAATCTCTTGCCATATGTCTAATTCGGCCCTATGCCATGCAAGTTGGAAACATTATGCAAGTTCCCTTGTAGGTAAAAACTTCAAATATTACACGAGTGATGTAATGAGAAAAGGAGCCAGAAGCTATTTTAATGTGTCATTCAATGTATTATATATTGGGAGGCTGTGGCTATCTTACAGTAGGAAACAGTGCAGCTGTAAAGCAGAGAGTGCAGTTGGAATTGCACGGGGTGTGGTGGTATTAGCTAGATACATGTAGCTTTTACAAGTTTTTGCTGTTTTTCAGATATGTTGCACGGCATTTTGAGTGCTAATTTAATTTTTCTTCCTCTCTGCAGATCACTACAAGGGAAGATACACATTCAACACCAGGAACAGTCAAGACGGAACTGGAGCCTGAGGCATTTCGTCCAAATCTTAATGATCCCAGTGAATTGCTACAACTGGAACAAATTGAAAAGGTATGATGTTCATCAAAGTGATATAGCTTTGGCATTTTGTTTAACTTTGCTGTAGAAAACAGAATCGTCGCAGTAAATTATGCACTTCTTCCTGAAGTTGCTGGTATGAGAATGTTACCAAAAAGCAGTTAAGCATAAAAAGAGAAATTTGTTCATATGATTGTTTTATGAAGTAGTACACCCTGGCTCCAAAATGCTTCTGGAAAGTTCAAATCCAGTTGAGGTAGTTCCAGTCTTCTGTTCATATTTGTTATGCTTCTAACTGTATATTATCTTATATGGATAATGCACATAGCAGTAAAGTGTATGGCCTGTATCCAGTTGGTAATCCAGCAGGAGGTATCTGCTAATGGAGGAGGAGGGGAAGCTGCTAGCCATGATGGCTGTCTGTTACCTCCAGTATCGGAGGTGATACCCCTCTAAATGCAGTTGCTGGGGAGCACAGGTGAAAAGAGTGCTGGTGAACTTGTGTCCTGCCTGCATGCTTTCCGTAGGCATCTGGGAGAACAGGCTGCTGGATTAGATGAGCCTTTGCTCTTAATCTTTGTCAATTTCCTCAGTGCTGTCTGTCCCCCAATCTGTTCTGGATGATTCCCCAACCCTTCAGATTTGAGGGGGGATTGCAGGGGGGGGGAGGAATCGGAAAAATTGCCACCCCTACTCCTCCCTTAGCGAACGTCTTCTCTGGAGCAACTGCTAGGAGGACCAACTAGATTCCACCCACACAAGAATTATCTCAACTTGTGTGGCCAGGGCATTGTTTGTTACTAATTTTCTCCCTCTTTGCAGATTGCTACTATTAGCTTCTTACCTACATATATACATATGATTTGTATCTGTGCCCAGAATTAGCAGCAAGAGAAACTGTTGTGTTTGCATGTTGTTAGACATCTAAATTCAGTGTTAGGATTAGTTTTAATTCTCCTGTGCATCTAGTCTTAATTTCGTACTGGGGTATAAATTGGGATATATACACCATATTTTTATAAATATATATTCTATGTTGCCATCCCAAGAGCCCAGCATTATTTCATGGAGGTATAAAGACATGAGTATATTTGTCTTAAAATATAATCCCCCTTTTAAAATTCCTTTTCATTTTACAATAGCTCTGTAGTGCCACCATTGCTTTTTGTTCAAGTATAAAGCAAGGATCTAAAAAGAGTGGGTAACATTCACTGATTCAGCCTGCCATGCAAATTTGCCTATGTATCAATTCTTTTTAACAATGGATACATTTTGTAAATTTGGGAGTTTAATCCGATTAGGCTTGGACACATATCCTTCACAGAGTTCTGGCCAATCCTAAATGGATTCATATTTGTTTTTTTGCTTAACTTAGAGAGGTGGAGTAGAGCTCAAGAGCTTCAGTGTGTGATAGGGGTTCTCAGAATTTGGACTTATGTGGACGATATCAAGCCTGGACCTTCAGGAGTCATGGGGAATGTACTTGCCAGGGAACTACATGATGCTGGGTACCATGCGGCCGTGTCCCACCATTTACAACATTGCTAGATCTGCAAGTAAAGGAAAAAGAAAGATGAAGTATTGATCTCCACCTCGGTTTGAAATCTGTATTATTTTACAAATATCTGTACAACATTCAACACAATTTAGGTCTCTTGAATTGTTTCTGATGTGGACTGGATGAGTTTGTCCTTCATACTGTACTAGAACCTAATACTCCAATCCTAAATGCTTTTATTTGAAAGTAAATCCTAATGACTTCACTAGAATTTAAGCCCAAGTATGTAAAAACCTACACTTACTTAAATAAACTTACTTAAGCCCAAGTAAGTTTAAAGACACAGCATATCCATTTTTTGTTGTTGTTCTTTTGAAATTAAATATTAGCACTCTTTGGTGCAAAGCAGTTATAGCATTTGGTAGTAACATAATGGATTTCAGAAGTCCAAGGAAGGAACACAGGTCTTATTTTTATATGTGTGTGAATAGTCTCATCCAAAACCTTTAAAAGTCTTAATTAATCCAGTGTATTCAATATGCATGGATCTGTGTTTTCATTAGCTCACAAAACATCTTCCACCACGAACTATTGGGTATCCATGGACCCTTGTCTACAGTACTGCAAAGCATGGCATGAGCTTGAAGACCCTATATAGAACCATGATGGGGCTGGACACACCAGTACTAATGGTTATCAAAGACAGTGATGGACAGGTATAAATATAATGACCACTACTCTTTTCTTACCTCCCCCCACCCCTAACAAATTCCAGAATTTTAGACCTCTTAACTTAGCCATGTTTTAGCATGGCTACATGTTATATTCTCACAAGAGAGGAACAAACAGCCAGTAGACAAGATTGTTTCTTTGCTTATCTTTAATGAACAAGGCTGGAGAAAGGTAATCAGAAGTGCCTGATTATATGTGTGTTTAGACTTTCTAGTCTCTTTTGCCATTCTCTGGAGGAACTTTAGAATTCTCTCAACAGGCAGAGGCTGGCTTACATATGGCTATTCTTGACATGATGAATACAACATTTATCCAGGTTCTTGATTTGGGGATCTGCGTGCTCAAGAGCCCTGTGGCACTTTAAAGGTTGGCAAATTTGTGCTGGATGAAGTAATGTCTTGTCTATGAAAACACTGAGGCATCAAGATATTCATAGTCAAGAGCCAATTTTATCACAGCATATGCCACACTAAATTTGTCAGTCTTCAAGGTGCTAAGCACAGAGCCCAAAACTTTAAGGCAAGGGTGTATATTGTATCCATGTGGTGATTTTTAATAGCCATTTGCAGCAGGACAACAAAACTAACACTAGGGATGTCCTAATTTGGAAATAGGAATCTCCTCAAATATGAGGTGAATATTAAGATGTAAAATCACTTCCCACCTCCAGTTTCAATCCAAATGGGAATACACAAAGGTGGACTATGATTGCTGCTTCTGTGTTCCTTCATTCCCCCAAGAAGAACTATACAAGACCATGGGATATAGCACCTCAAGAGTTGCACTGTGATTATGGTGCTGCGTTTTGGCAACTGCACATTTCTTGCTCTAAGACAAGAATAAAGCTGTATGACTTGTACTGTCAGAGAATAGGAAGGCAGAGGTAGTGGGGTGGAGGAGGAAGGGTGGAGCTCAGTTGAGCAGAACAGTGACTGGGCAAGATATAGTGATTTCAGGAAGCTGCTTTGCTTGTATGAGTGAGGCACACTGAATCAGCATACCTGCCAAAAGCAAGCTAATTTAGCTGGGTG